>NC_057019.1:4109155-4329023 GCF_000002595.2 Chlamydomonas reinhardtii
CCCACAACCCCAAGCCCACACACCCCCATGACCCCAAGCCCACACACCCCCACGACCCCAAGCCCACACGGCCCCACAACCCCAAGTCCACACGCCCCCACGACGCCAAGCCCACACGCCCCCACGGCCCCAAGCCCACACGCCCCCACAACCCCAAGCCCACACGGCCCCACAACCCCAAGCCCACACACCCCCACAACCCCAAGCCCACACACCCCCATGACCCCAAGCCCACACACCCTCATGACCCCAAGCCCACACACTCCCACAACCCAAAGCCCACACCGCCCCACGTACCCAAGTCCACACGCCCCCACGACGCCAAGCCCACACACCCCCACGGCCCCAAGCCCACACGTCCCCACGACCCCAAGCCCCCGCGGCCACTCCCTCCCTCACCGCCGAGTGCACCATCATTTGGTGCGGCGAGCTGAGCAGCTCCTCAAGCAGGAGCATGTAGCTGCTGCTCTCCTGCAGCCGCAATACCTTGCAGCTGCCTGTGCGGCACACGGCGTGTGTTTGTGTGTGTGCGTGTGTGTGTGTGTGTGTGTGTGTGTGTGTGTGTGTGTGTGTGTGTGTGTGTATGTCAGGAAAGCGCAAGGAGAACACGACGTATGCGGATGCGCGAGCACACAGCAGGCCGCGTGAGTATGGAACTGTACGGTATGTGTTCGAGGCGGGGTGTGCATGAAACAGGGAGAGCAGGACGTGAGTTTCTGCGAGGCACTATCCAGGTGCCGGGACGGGACGGACAATCGGATACCCGGAGCGCTTTCGGATGGTTGTGGTGGGGTGAGGTGTCGAGTCTGGGGCGGTTGCGTGAGGACGGCCTTGGGCGGTGGAAACAGCCGCCCCCTGCGCTCCGCGCACCACCTGCAGCCCCAAGGTCCCCGAGGCACCACCGGAATGCACAGAGGCCAGGGCCGCTCGCTCCGAACCCCTGCAATGAACTACGGTATGCGGCGGGAACGGCCAACGACTGTACCGGCCAACCGTCCTGTCGGCCGGGTTCCCACCACACACCTCGCGAGCCTCTTTGCTCAGTCACCGCGTCATCTTGATGCCCCGAGCCCGACACTTAAATGCATGTGTGACGGGTGAACGCGCCCACGGAGCGGACAGCGCACGCACCTGGCGGAAAGACTTCTTTCGGCGTAAACGGGAGCAAAGGCAACGACGCCGGGAACCGCACCGCTGCACACAAATGAAAAAACTTCAGTTTGCGCCCAATGTAACACTCAGGCAGTTCATTTTGTGTGCGCCACTAAACTTGCATCCCGCGCACCTTGACAGCGGACACCGACAGCATGCGATCTGCTGCGCGATGGAGTTACATGCTTAGCTAGCTGCCACGCATTCACCGTGGTTGAGGCTCTGCGCTGATTTGCGCCGAAGGCTGTCCGCATCATTGCTACTCCTCTAAACCACAAGATGTGCCCTGGTTACTGGTGCGATGAGGCAATATGTGGCTACAATGCAGTTGTATTAGGTGACACGTGGAGAAAGAGGTAAGAGCTCAAGAAGGGTTTTGGTGCACTGGTCGCTACTCGCGAGCCTCAAAGCTTTGTAGGGAACAATACATGCATGCTTGGATGGTGAAAGCAATGAGAACAAAGGCGGCCGCGTGGTGCACGATTTAGCGGAAGGGTGGTATGTGCAATCCGTGTGGCCCCTCTGCTTGCTCATGCCTTATGGCCACGCCACGCGATGCCAGCTTCGCCCCTTGCCCACTCCTGGGGCAAACTTCCTACCTTGTTCCTCACCTGTAGCCTCCTTCGTATGATGCACGTTCCTTTGCTTTACGTGTGGTTGACCCCGGTGTGTTTTGCGGCACGCGTGCCGGACGCCCCGTGTCCCGACACCATCAGAAGCTTTGCCTACTTTGCCCGCTTCCCTTCCAATTATTTCAGGTCATACATTTAACGTCTTTTATCACGCGTCCAGGCCCACCGCTCTGCTTCTCAGCTTGCGTCTACTAAAAACTGCACAGGCAATACCAAAGCACGGGCATTGGTCGCTTTTATTCATCTTTTGCTAAGCGTAATCTTGCGCCCGGCACATTACCAATAACAGAATCGATGCACGCAGAGTCGTAGAAAACCGCTCGCATGACGGCGGCGATTGAAGAATTACCGAGCAGCGAGCCAAGTGCCGCGCCGGGTGTCAATGGAAGCGACGCGGATGATGCCGAACTTGCAGCTCGAGAAGCGGCATGGGTGGAGGAGCTTAGCGCGGCGGAGGAGTGGGACGCCGAGGTAGCGCGGCTAGTCAAGGCGGAACAAGTCGCCGAGGGCATTGATGAGGACTTTGACGACCACTCTCCAAAGGACTGGCAGCGCTTCTACATGGGCTATCACCAGGTGGACAGGGGCCCCCGGAAGGAGGGGAGTCGAACGCGAGCTCAGCCACGGCAGGGGGCTGACAGAGGAAGCGCACGGGGGACCCGGCGCACGCCGTGTCACTCGCTGCCGCACATGGCCGCCCTTTCCTTTCCTTCCCGCCTTTCTTCCGTAATCCCTCTTCCCCCCTCATGAATTGCAGCGCTTCGTGGATGACTGTGTCTTGGAGCTGCGCGGCGGCACCCTGCAGATCCGGCTGGCCCAGGCGCCCAGCGCCAGTGTGGCCGCCAAGCAGGCGGCAAAGGGCGGAGGCGGAGGCGGGAGAGCGGGCGGCGGGGCGGCGGGGGCGGCATCAGGGTCAGGCAAAGGCGGGGGCAAGGTCGGGGGCAAGGCCGGCGGCAAGCCGCAGTCGCAGCCGCAACAACAGGACTTGGACAAGGCCTCAGACCCTGCGTTGACTGGTGAGCGCTGTGTTTGTGGTTCGCGGGAGTGGGGCTGTGTTAGAGCTGCAATGGGTATGGGGTAGCACGTGGCAGCAGCAGCCGGCCCATGAGCACGGAACAGCCACATTGAGGCCTGGCTGTGACCGGTCCCATACTCCCATGCCACAGGCACGACGGTGTGGGATGGCGCGGTAGTATTGGCACACTACCTCACTGAGACACCCGTGCTGGCGGCGCCACCGCCAGCAGTAGCAGCAGCTACAGCCGACGGCAGTAGCAGTAGTGGCGTTGACGGCGGCGGCGCTGCCGCGGCTGGCTCTTCGAGGCTGTGGCCGTGCAGCGGCGCGGCGTTGCCATCCGTCCTGGAGCTAGGGGCGGGTGAGAGAGCGGGCGGGCGGGCAGACGAGGAGGAGCACTAGCATCGGCACCGGGCTTCACATGCCATTGCCCCATTGCACCTGAACCCCTGCACCCCTGCCCCTTACACGCATCCGCCTGAGCACGCACACCAACACCCATCCATTCTAGCATGCATCCACTCGCGCTCCCTCACACATAAAATGCCCACACATGCATCCGCCTATCCACGGCATGCGGACACCATGCACACGGCCGGACGCACACAGGCACGGGCGGCGTGTCTCTGGCTCTGGCTGCCACGCGCACCGCCGCCTCCGTCACCGCCACCGACCTGCCGGACCTGCTGCCCACGCTGCGCCTCAACGCCGGCCGCAACAGCGGGGTGCTGCCGCCGGGCGGCCGCTTGCACGTGGCGGCGCTCAAGTGGGGGCCGGAGGGCGAGGCGGACGTGCAGGTGGGGCGGCGGCGCACGGGGCTGGGGTAACTAGCACCTCCATCACGCAGGGAGACAAGCGTTTGAGTATCATTAGAAGGGGTGTGGGGCGCGAGAGAGGGGTTGGGGGCTTGGGGCACAGCGCCGCGGGTGCACAACCGTGGCTACGACCGCGGCTAGCGCGTGGGGTCCTAATATTGGGTTATGCGTGTGTGTGTGTGCGCACCCCGTGGCACCATGTGCGCGCTCTCAGGCGCTGGGTCCTGTGCGGCCGCCCTACGACGTCATCTGCGGCTCCGACCTGATCTACTACTCCTACACGCCCGACACGCCGCACACCGCGCTGCTGCTGTGGACGCTGCGTCGCCTGGTGGCGCCCACCACACGCGTGTACCTGTCGCTGTCGCTGCACCACAACCCAGAGGTGCGTGGAGGGCAGGCGGGCGGGCGGGCGGGTGGGTGGGTGCGGGAGCGGTAGGTGCAGCTGGGGTGTATGTGGAGGAGGTTGTGGAGGTCGAGGGGATTTGGCAGGTGGTCGGGGCCACACAGCGCTGGCGCATTGTGGCGTGCCGCCAGCCGCCTCGCCCGCCCTCCACGTGGGTGCCCTCCACATGGTGCCCTCAACTCATCTTGGGACTTGGGAAGCTCTGCGGCTTTGGGGCGCGGGCGGTAGCGGTGGGGCCGCGAAGGGACCTGCTTGCTGTTCCTGATGCATTGCCATTGCCGCCGCCCACACGACGTGGGATCACGCACCTACTGCGTCCTGGCCCCCGGGGTCCTGGCTGGCTCGCAGGAGGTGGAGCACTTCCTGGGCTGGGCGGCGCAGGACTTCCACGTGCTGCGGCTCAGGAGGTGTGTGCGTGTGTTTGTGTGTATGTGTGTGTTTGTGTGCGTGTGTGTGTGTGTGTGTGTGCGTGTGTGTGTGTGTGTGTGTGCGTGTGTGTGTGTGTGTGTGTGTGTGTGTGTGTGGAACGCACGGAGGAAGAGGGTCGCCACCGTGCTTGCAATACGGTATGCACCAGGGGGCTCACAGCGACTACATACTGGGCCCTGTTCTCTGTCGTGAACTATAGGATGACCCCAAAAGCGCCGGCCCAACATGGCCTAGTTCTTGCAAGCTATGGGGTACAGGTGACGTCACAACATTCTCCAGCTGACCAGATCGCTGGGCTTAGTGGGCTGGCCGACTCCAATCTATGCGCGGACTGTTTCTGTGGTGTTTGTGCCTTCCATTCATTACGCCCGCCACCACTGTCTCTGTCCATGTCCCTTTTGCCCCCCCCCCGCCCCTGAGTCCAGGTCTGTGCCGGAGCACTTCCGTGTGCCGGACTCGCTCGTGGTGCGACTCACGCCCCGGCGCGCCAAGCTGGTGCAGCGGCGGCAGCAGGCAGAGCGGGAGCGGCGAGAGGCGGAGGCGAGGGAGCGGCGGGAGGCGGCGGCGCGGGAAGCAGAGGCGCGGGAAGCGGGCGCGGCGTGAGGGGGAGCGGGCGGCGGTCGTTCTTGCTGAACTAACGATCTGAGCGGCAACGCGCGTGCTATGAGCAGCTGGGAGATTTACATTCGTGGCTGCGCATGCGGCGATTCACTCATTCACATTCGTGACTGCGTGTGCAGAAGTGTGGCGCGTGTATGTGATCCATGCCCGTCGGGCCAAGTATGGATGGGCGTACGGCTCAAGTTGTATTACAAGTCTGTAACCGACGCGATCGCCCCACTTTGCTGCGTTGGTGCGTCGTGTCGTACCCTTTCACAATAAGGAGCAGACCACTGCGACTGCCGCCACTTACTGCCAAACCCGCTGGTTGGCACACCCGCCCTCCACCCGCACAGCCCTCATTAAAACAGCTGGGGCAGCAGCGGCGTGGCCCCGTCGGAGCAGGTGGGCAGGCCGGCCGGGCGCACCTGCGCACCACGGCATCAGCATCAGCAACAGCATCACCACTGCATGACCGCCATAGCACAGTCACAGCAATGCGATTGCGACGAGGCACGTGCTGAAAGGTGGGCCCTGGCGCTTCGACCCCGCCCCCCTTTGCATCTTTGACCGCTCCCGTCTTGAACGGACGGCTGCGCCCTCCGCCCTCCCCCCTGCCCCTGCCCCTCACCTGCGCCCTGCACATCGGGCAGGTCCTGTCCCGCTCCAGCCACTCCAGGATGCACTCCTCACAGAACACGTGGCTGCAGTCCAGCCGCACTGGCACGTTCACTGGGTCCTGGAGGGCGCAAGGGGGTGCGAAGATGTGGCGTGGCTGGGTACGGGGGAAGTGTCAACACCGGGCACGCAACCAGTAAGCATGCAATGGCGCACGCGCCGTGGGCACAAGACCGCAACACATCACATCGCAACAGCACTGAGCCGCGAACGCACCCGGCCCAGACCTGTAGGATAGGGGCACGCACGCACGCCCATACCCACGCACCTGGCACACAGGACACGCCCCCAGCGTGCCGGTCTCGCACGAGTCCGCCCCGCCCCGCCCCACGTAGCTGCCGTACAGCGCCCCCTGCCGGCTGGCCGTACGCAGCGCCAGCGCCAGCAGCTGCAGCCGCGGACCCAACGAGGCGGCCTGTGTGTATGAGTGTGAGTGTGTGTGTGTGTTGGGGGGGGGTTACGTTCATGATTGTTTCAGGGGGGAGGAGTGCGGGTTGGCGCCATAGGCAGTTAGGGGCTGAGGGGTGTGGTACAGGAAGCAACGAGGGACTGGGGGGCAGCAGGTGCAAGCGGCTTCAGCAGCCAGGGTCCATTCGGAATCAGGTGGTCCTTCGAGGCTGCATTCGTTTCCGGGTTGTGCGCCAGCCATTAGCCATCGCTGCATTCCGTCCCGCTGCCAATTCGCCGCTCGCCCCGCCACCCCATCGCCGCACACAGACCCCCGCCGACACCCCTGAGGTCCCCTACCTTGAGTGTGAGGTAGAAGCCGCAGAGCAAGGAGGCCAGCACCGGCGAGGACGCGCCCGCAGTCAGCAGGTAGGTGTACCTGCACACACACGGCCGGCCGGGGCGGACGTGACGGGGTCATACCCGGCACCTGGCATAGGTGTACAATCAGGCAGGCCAGTCCGCCGCCGCAAGCTGTGGCTGCGCCATCACGGGCCGGCCAGGCCGCCCAGGCGCTCTCGCTCTCCCCGTCTCAGCCGCTCCCCCCGACTCACCACACCGGTGTGGGCAGCAGCAGGCGATACACGGCCACCGCGCACTCCACCGCCGTCAACACACGCGACTGCTGCCGCTGCTGCTTAGAAGCCGCCATGAAGGCACCGCCGCCGCCACCGCCACCCCCCACATGAAGATGCCCGATGCTGCCACCGACGCCGCCACTGCCCGGCAACCCAAGCCCGCCACTGCTGGCAGTGGCGGTGTCGGCGCCGTCTGCCGCCAACCCCGCCGCGCCGCCGCCAACCACCACCGCGCCACTGCTTCTGCTAGTTAGGCCTGGTAGCCAGCTGGCTATGGCGCTGCTGATGCCGCGTGTCGCATCGCCGCCGCCGCCACTGCCCAGCACGGACGCCAGGCTGCCACTGCCTCCGCTGCCACCGCCGCCGAGCACCACCGCCTGCTGCTGCACCAGCCGCGCCCGGAACACAGCCACCACAAGCACCTGCAGACATGACCGGTCGCTGGAGGATCGAACTGCGTCCAGGTGGCTGGTGTCATCCGGTGTCATGCGCCCTGTTCTCTTTCACGCCCATGAACACACATGGTACCACGTGCGATCCTGCCCCCGAGCCTGGCAGCCTGCCCGGCCCCGCACCTTCATGGCTGCGCCGCACAGCCGCGCCACCGAGTCCGCCAGCACGACCAGCAACAGCACGTCGACAACCTGCGCGCGCGTGTGCGTGTGCGTGTGCGTGTGTGTGTGTGTGTGTGTGTGTGTGTGTGTGTGTGTGCGTGTGCGTGTGCATGTGTGTGTGTGTGTGTGTGCGCGCGTGCGTGTGCGCGTGCGCGTGCGTGTGCGTGTGCGTGTGCGTGTGCGTGTGCGTGTGTGTGTGTGTGTGTGTGTGTGTGTGTGTGTGTGTGTGTGTGTGTGTGTGTGTGTGTGTGTGTGCGTGCGTGCGTGCGTGCGTGCGTGCGTGTGTGTGTGTGTGTGTGTGTGTGCATGTACGGGCTAGTACCAGACCCAGCAAGTGTCCGAGCGGCAACTGCGGGACATCTGATGGCGGCCGACGTGACGACAGCACACGTGCGTGCCGTGCGCGGCCCGCACCGTACACACAAAGCCATCAGTCCGCGGCGCCTTCACTCCTAGGCAGGAACGCAAGCACACCGCCCCGCCCTGCCCCACCCCGCCCCGCCCCGCCCCGCCCCGCCCCGCCCCGCCCCGCCCCGCCCCGCCCCGCCCCGCCCCGCCCCGCCCCGCCCCACCCCGACCCGCCACTTACGCTGCTCAGTGGCACGGTCCGCAGTGCGAGTGCCCGCCACACCGCGTCCGGCGGCTGCGGCCCCTCCGGTCGCCCCTCGCCTCCACCCCCTGCTGCTCCTGCCGCGTCGCCGGCCGCTGCCCCGGTGCCCCACGGCCCTACGCCTGACAGGAGCACCAGCGCCGGCGCCGCCACCACCACCGCCGCCAGCCGCACGCAGGCTGCCGGGCCGAACTCCCGCCTCAGCGCGAGGACGCGGCGGAGGGCGGTGTTGGCGCGCTGCAGCATGCCGCCCATGAACACGATGAGCAGAAGCGCTGCGGGAGGGAGGAGATGCCAGGCGGGCCGGCCGGGGGAACGGGGAGAGCGGGTGGGCGGGCGTTAGGTAGGTATGGAGAGCGCGTGCGGCTGTTGCGCAATGGGTGCGGGATGCCCGATGCGTGGGCGCTAGGGCCAGTGCTGTTGTTGATGTTGGTGGGAGCCCGGCAGCAGGCTACAGTACGGTAGGCAGCCGCGCAGCCGCACGCACGCCACCTGGAGCCCCAGTGCCCAGTCTGTCAGTGCCCCGGACCCGTCACTCACGCAGCCACCTTCGGACCAGGAACATCCAGGTCAGCAGCATGAGGTAGGGCACCAGCTCGGCAAGCCAGGCAGCGACCTCCTGCAGCCGGGCAGGCGCGCAACAGGTGATGCCGTACACATGAAAACAGGTGTTAGGGGTGTACCTTGTTGGGCCATGCCAACGACCGGATGGTAAGGCAGGTCTGTCGCGGCCCACACACATCCCACACGCGGCTTACAGAGATGTCCACCGACCCATCGCCGGATGTAAGACGATGTCGCTCCGCCGCGGCGGGCACGGAGGACGCATCCTCATCGTCTCCCGCGCCGGTCCCGCCACCGCCGCTGCGCCCGCTTAGCACTGCGGCCGCAGCAGCCTGCGCTGCGGCAGCGGCCTGCGTCCTCCGACTGAGGTTGCCGAGCAGGAGCGAGGAAGCGATGGAGCGGGCGCTAAATTCGCCCACGGCGCCGCTGCCGCTAGCTGCGCTTCGAAGCCTTGCAGGTTGTGCCGACGGCTCCCGCGAGGGCCGCGGACTCAACGCGCCCACGGATCCCTCAAGACGCCCGAGATCGACTTCTGCCGCCACGTTGTGTTCTGCTCTGGGCTGGCCAAACTCCACATCGCCGCTGGCATCGAGCTGCCCAACTGGCGAATGCTGGTTGGGCTCATTTGCAGTATTGCGAAGCAGGCCAATAATGCCCTCCCAGTTGATATTTGTCACGTCCTCTTGCTCTGACTCCCGGGCAGCCATTTGTGGACCTATAGGGCTGGATGCAAAATTACAGGAAACCCTTAATCAGTACCAATCTACACAAGATGCTCATATTTCATCCGGACAATGCGAATAGCAGGTTGGAGTAAAGCAGCAGAGCGCGACAAGTCCGAACATCAGAATTTGCGGCGGAACGCTGCTGGACATTGGTCTTCTCAATCATATAGTATAGGGTAATGACATGTAAAAGCTGGATTATGTTCGAGTCATGCCATGTCTGGGCGCGTGTCGGGCCCCCCCACGGTTTGACACGCGTGTCAGGGCCGGCGGCCAAGCAGCAGGGTCTCCGGGTCTCCTCGCGCAGTGAGATACCGCCCCTGCAATCATGGTGCGCATCAAGCTAGTGAAGTTGAAGTATGCTATCTTGCAGTATACTCTCAGGATCACGTATGATGCGGATTTATATTTGAAGGGACAGCCCGACGGGGGCACGCCGTACCCACGCACGCGGCGCGGGGCCATCTTCGACCCAGAGAGACAACACCCGTCCCCTGGTTTGCTGCCGACCTCCATAGTGTTACGCACATGAGTCGAAGCCAAGCCGAAGCCCGCCAAAGCCCCAGCGTCACCGGTGTACCCCTCATCTCGTTTAGGTCTTTTGGTTGGTAGATATATAGTAGCACCCACGCGCGTGCACAACCAGGCGCGACAGGCCAGAGGTCTGTCAACATCCCCATCAAACTCATTTTTCCGTCGGCGTCATAGGCGCGCAGTGTCTTGGCCCGGAGGCCCATGTCGTCCGGAAACGTCTGTGCCGAGGCACCACAAAGGGAAACCAAGCCAGAGACTGACCAACCCACCAGCACACCAAAAAGCCTCGCTCGCTACGGACACACCACCCTCCATCCGCCCCACCAGCCTGCACCCGCGACCAACACCTCGCGCCCGGAGGCAAACAGGCTAAACAGGCCCACCAGCCGCCCGGGCGTATGACCAAAATTATCACATTGGTGCAATCCAATCAACCCGCGCCAAGCATGCAATCAAGTGATGAAGATTCGCGCCGTGCGTGGGTACCCATCCAGATGACCCATCACGTAGGACTGGGGAGGGGTTCCTCAGGCGGCGGGGTTCAAGCTGCCCGAGGACGAACCGGTTGGACAGGGGTACGCACGCAGTTCATGGGTGCATGCCGTATACTTGTGAAACCGCAGGGTGCGTGAGCAGGTACGTAGGGATATGAAGGGGAATGAAAGCGTAGGCAAGCAAAGTGCGTGGGTGGGGCGAAGGCCGCGAAGCCTGCCTCAAATCGCAAGTTATAGCAGACTTCTGGTCTAGGTTGCAATCGTATGTGTGTCTTGGTGCCAAACCGAGGGGGTGGGACCGAGTCTCGCGCGCCACCCTTGGATTGAGCAAAGAGCAGATGGAAGTATGAAGCTGAACAGACCACGAAGTGTCATAATGGAAGAGGAGGAGTGATGGCACCTAGTAACATGTTCGGTATATACATATATGGCGGGAGGAGCGTCCTATGGATGCGGATGTTACAGAGGGGACAGTCCCAGCACCCGAAGACGCCGAGCCATCACATGCTATCCTATGGGAGCAAGCCTACTAGAGCTAGAGTAGGCCGACGGCGCTGCAGGCGGCACGCCCCTGGGGTCCAGAGCAGGGTGTTCGTTCTCCACGTCACTGGCTCGTGAACTGCGTCAGCAGGTCCCTCTTGTAACCAATGCAACATGACGGGATGCTGACGCATCCCCCCGGAGCAATTTGGAGGGGGCGGGAGGTTGAGGCAGCTTGGACGGCGCTTTGGGAGGTGGGGGGTGCGGGGGCGTGTGTGGGGGTGGGTTTAGGCATTTCTTTGGCTGGCACGGGCTGCCGCCGGACGCCTGGGACCTAACCGATACACCTCCACACACAACCATCTATCCCTATAACATACCATTCCATACACCTATACACCTACTCACTACCCCATTACTATACCTTTCTTACTCCATCAACTTCACACACATCTTACATACGGTATCAAGTACCATTACCCATATTATTAGTCTACGTACCTCTATGACATTAGTCTACGTACTCTATACTAATACCATATCTCCCCGTTGCTATTAGATGGTACCATGGATTATCTATCTCTGTGTGCGTCCTTCTTATAGGAACAGGCAAAACCAGCGCGCGTACCTCTACTACCCTAGGCACGCACCGGGTAAAGGCCGCGCCGTACACCCTCAACTTCACACAGAAAACGACTGTAATAATTCATGCGACGGGCTGCGCCCGCGCATTGGTGCTTCCAAAAGAGCCTGGCCGGGGTACCGTTGTGCCTAGATGCGGGCGAAGCCCGCATCCTTTTATGGCTTGTTACCGTATTATAAAAGGATAAGGCGCCTTATCCTTTGGGGCGCGGGGTTGCGGAATGACTTAGTACCCGTACCTCTATGACAACCACAACGCACCACCATACACCTGCCTTCGTACTGCGTATCAACTGCCAACGAACAAAAAGGGGTGTGTGGGGGGGTGCGTTGTGGTTGCACGCGCCGCATCTAGGCCCAAGTAATGCATTAAATTAGCATACGTACCCCCCTTCAAATCGAGCCTCCACCGAGCTAAGATCCGCTGAGGCCAGCACTTTTTTGCTGCTGCACACAGCTGCAAACCACACTTCGCATTGGCTGTCGTACTGTGGAGGGGGCGCGGCACGCGCCCCCTGTATGTATCGTGTATTAACCGTCTCACACCGTGTGTTTAGGGGTTGCGGACCTCCTCTTTCGTCTCCCCCCGCTCCTCGCTGCTCGCCGCTGGCAGGTCCTCGCGCTGGCTCGCCGCTCGCTTCATGGCCTATGGACTCGTCTTTGAAATAGCTATCTGTTGAAATAGCTAAATACGAGCAATTGCCACCGGTTGCGCCGCGTCTCCGAACGTCACATTCTTTCAGTGGACCGACGCGAAGCCTGACTGCTGTGGGGCGGCGTTGGTATCGTAATGGTGTGTCTTGTACAGTGTGAGAGTCAGTACCGAGCTTCGAAGCACAGGAGCTGGTGAGGAGTTATAGCCAGCGGCGTGTGCTGTCGGGCACCATCCGGTTTCGCCGAGGGCAGGTCCCCCCGCGGCTAACCCCCGCTAAAAGTCCCCGCCCCTTCCCTGCCCCCACCCTTCTATCCCTCTCACACGCGCCTGGATCCAGACAATGTTATTAGTGGGCACAGCATGCACACAGCGATAACAACAGTGGACAGTGCCGGCGCTAACGCGCGGTGGCAGTTCTGCCCTCATTCCATCAGCGGCTCTCCAGCTCGGCGGCACACACGTACAAACTAGCTATTCCCCTTGCTACGCATGCACCAACGCAATAGCTCCTCGCGTGAGTGCGCAAAATGCGCAGAGTGCGCAGAGTGCGCATGTGAGAGCGAGTCCTCGCGTGCCAAGCATGCCCCAAATCGCCACCACCTCCGCCAACTTGCTTGCGTGCCTCACACCATGGCGGCGCTATCCTTCAGCGCTATCCCCATCTGATGTGTGGCCTGGCGCAGGGCCTCCTCCCGCTCCCGCACCAGCGGGTCCGCCGCCACCCGCTGCGCCAGCTCTGCGTCGGCCTTCAGCGCCGCGCCCACCCGCAGCCTGCGGAGGTCCTGGTCCGCCGGCGCGCCCGGTCCCGCTGCACTGCCGCTCGCCCCCGCCCCCGCGCCCACCCCCAGACCCAGCGCAGGCTTCTCCCGCTGCAGCGCCGCCTCCCTGGCCTCCAGCAGCGCGAGCATGGCATCCAGAACATTGCAGACGGCAAGCTTGCCGCACTTCGCCGCCGTCAGGGTGAGCTCCTCCGCCGCCATGAGGTCTCGCACCGCCGCCCGCGCCGCGGTTCTCGTCGGCCCCTCCAGCAGCTGCGCCTGAGGCTGCGCCTGTGTGCATTTTGTGATGGAAAGAGGGCGCAAAGGTTGGTGACGTTGGTGTGGCTCCCTCCCGTGCGCCGATTTCGCTCACACGCACCCGTGCGCACGCCCCCTCTTCTCACCGTCTCGCCGCCGCCTTGAAGGCCGGATGTGCCGGGGCCCTGAGCCTGCGCCGCCGCCTGGCCCCCCGCCGGCGCCGCCGCGGCCAGGCGCTTCCGAGCCAGGCACGGGATCCGGCTATATCCCTGCCCCGCCGGCGGAGGTGGAGCTCGCGGCCTGCCCGCCCGCTGCCCGGTGGGCTGCAATGCCGTCTCCTGCGCCCGCATGCACATGCAGGTTGTCTCAGAATCGTGGCGGTCACACCAAAGGGGGGGGGTTAATCTCTGCCCGCCACCCAAACTCACCGCTGTGCCGCTGCCGCCGTTGGTGCCGGGTGTGCCGGGTGTGCCGGGACCGGGGCCTTGTGTCGGAGACGCCGTCTGGTTTCCTTCGGCAAGCGGCATCAGCTCCAGGGCGCTGCGGCCCACCACCGGTGTGCACCCATTCGACGGGTGCCGCATGTGCGAACTCGGACTTGCCGCAGCCCCCACCGCAGCCGCTGACAGCCACTGCAGCCCGGCCGCCTGCAGGTCCACCCTCTGGTACCCGAGCCCCTTGAATGGGCCGAACACGATCACCAGCGTGGCCCCCACCCCCGCGTCGCCGTCGGCTGGCGCGAACACGTCCTGCTGCACGGTGGTCAGCACCGGGCTCATTTCCCTCCAGCCCGGCCACCGCCCCTCCAGCGCTGTGTCCAGCTGCGTAGCGCTGTCGGGGCTGACCTGCACCCGCCACACCTTGGCCTCCGCCGCCTCTGCGCTGCGCGCCCCCATCCTGTGCAGCTCGCCCTCCAGCTGCAGCCAGCGCATGTGGCCGCCTCCGTCCGGCAGCGCCGCCACGGCGCGCACCCGCTGCCGCCCGTCCAGCGCCCTGGATGCGGGCTTGAGCAGTGGCATCTCCAGCTGGCGGCCCCGCCCAAGCACCTTGTTCAGCGGCAGAGGCGGGCCTCCGCCCGAGCGGTCCGCTGAGCCCAGCAGGGTCGCGCCGCGCAGCCCCTGACCCGGGGCCCGCAGCGCCGCGCCAGCCCCCGCCCCACCGGTCAGCTCCAGGCACAGCCGTGGCCACTTCCCGTCGCTCTGCACCTCCTCCCCCTGGGCCCATGCTGCCCTGCCCCCGGTGCCGGCGCTGGTCTGCTGCGCGGGCCCCGTCGCCGGGCCCGCCCCCTCGCCAGTGCGCCCCTGATTCGGCGGGCCTCCCGCGCCCGCTTGCCGCTGGCTCATCTCTGTTTCGTTTGTCGCAGTTGCTTCGTTTCCTTTCGGCCTCGCTTCGCCGGGGCTTGCCCACTCACTGAATGCGTGAATCGTCAACAGCGACCTAGCCTGCCATCGTGCACGCGCTATGTGGCGTCTACAAGCAAAAGGTTTGTGTAGCGTGGTATCTCTGTCTGGGTTGCCCCGGGCCAACCCATGAAAGCCGCGGGGAAAGCCGCGCCCGCCACGGCAGCTGCCTGAACGAACACAAACACAAACGAGCTGCACATACACTTCTAATAACCATGATCTAGACGTGCGCGGAGTTGGTGCCAGGCTGTGCGAGAAAACACCGAATGCCTAACTGGGCACGGCGGGCGAGGCGGGCGAGGCGGGCGAGGCGGGCGAGGCGGGCGAGGCAGGCGAGGCGGGCACGGCCAGGCAAGGCGGGCACTGGGCTCTTCATGTGGACTCTTTCCTGTCCTGGGGGGGGGGGGGGGGCGTTTCGCTGCTGCGTACTGGGCCAAACACGCATACATACACAGGGGTCACCGAACACTCGCGCTTTCTAGTTGCTTTCCATGGCCGGGTTTGGAGAAGGGGGGTGCGGGTGAGCCCGATTGTGTTTGCGCCTCGCCAATGCAGCGCCTTGGCCTGTCTTCACAGCACAGGCTTTTATTGTGCGGTGATGTACACCGTTTGCCTTATTCCTTTCGTGTAATACTACCACTTGCCACTTGCCACTTGGTGCACACACATTCAACAGCTGCGCGAGTCTTTTCTGCGACACAAGCGCGTATTCGCCTTCAACAGCTTGCACAGCAGCACAGGCTGTTGGTACCGGGGAAAGCGCGAGGTGATGCCAGTCGGCGCAAAGGCTTTGTGATAATTTCCCCTGGTGAGTTCTTCTGGACAACCTTGTACAAGTCGAAGTATTACTATTCGACCCCAGCCACATAGTCTTGAACATGCGCCGGGCGCACGCGCGGAGGACCCGCTTTGCTGCAAGAGCTCAAGTTGGCCTCAAGTATTGCTCTTGCTCAAGTCGAATCTCTGCACTGCACCGCAGGTATCGTTCAAATCTATCATCGCTCAGGGCTCGTCGGAGTGCAGACGCTGGCCATGGACGGCTCAGTGGAGCCTCCGGCCAGGCGGTCCGTGCGCGCCGCTAGCGTGAAGGCAAGCGCCAAAATAACCAACATGACATCAGTTGACGCCAGCATGATCGCCGCGATCGTGAGTGCGTGCGCTGACGTGTGTCGCCCTGTGTTTTTAGCCCTTTGTGCCTGCCCCTGTCCCGATCGGTCGGCTGGGCGCGGGCGCTCACACCTCGTCTCCGCGCGCAGGCTGCATCCGGGAAAGTGAGCAGTACCCGCGGCAAGGCCGCTGCCAAGGCCTCCCGGAGCGGCGGCGGTGGTGGTGAGTGTTGGCGGCGCCGGGAGGGGGAGGGGGTGGGGCTGAGGGAAGGAAGGAGGGCGCGATTGCCCAATGTGCGACCGTTGGCCAAACAGGCGCCGCCGGGACAGCGTCAAGGGCCGAGAAGCCATCCCCGGTCGCTCCCCAACGGAAGCGTGCACGTGGAAAGGGAGACGTGGCCAACAGCGGCAGGCAACCACGTCCGCAGGTGGCTGGTTGGTTATGGGCGATGGGACGGGACGGGACGGGGGGGGGGGTGCACGACACGGTGATGGCTGCTACAGTACACAAAGTACGCCGCTCATAGCATCTGCCAACATCCGACTCTACACTGTTCCTGCAGAGCCAGCGCCGCCCAGGCGCCGCCCACTCTGCCGCGCTACAGGCTGCGGGCCCGGCGCAGGACGACACGCTCCCAGGTGAGTGAGCTGCCCAACCGCTTGTGCGGCTGCCCGCGCCTGAACGTACGCATACGCCCGCAGAACACGTGGTTGCGGCCTTGGAGGCCGCGGCTGAGGAGGCTATGGCCATGGTGACGGGCGTGACGAAAGTGGTGCGCGCGCGCACTCGGCTCTTGCAGACGTGGCTCTACCACCGCCCCCGCCCTCACTCCTTTCGTCCCAACCCCCGTGCCGCATCGCAGGGCGGGCCCTCCAAACAAACGCGCGGCGCGTGCCGAGCCAGCTCCCGCCGCCCCTCCACCAGCGCTCACGACCGGCAGCAACGTGCGCCGCAGCCTGCGGGAAGCAGCCGCAGCCGTGAGGTGTGTTTGGTGCTGGGGCTGCGTTGCGTTGCGGCCCGCAGGCGCCGCCCCCGCATCCCCCAACATCCTCCCCTGTTCTTTCTCTGTGCTCGCAGGGTGAGCCTGGGGGCGAGGACGAGGACAAGGTGAGCGGCGAGGAGGAGCACGATGCGGCCATGACGATGTTGCAGTTTTTGAGCGAGGGCTCCGCTGGCTGCCGCACGGTACGGCTTAGGGTTGGTTATGTGTGTGGCGATGTTGGGGTGCTGCCATCCTCGCACTTCGGCTCATCCGCCCCTTCCTCTTTCCTGGCAGGCTGGGTCGGACGACGAGGAGGAACCGGCGGAGGAACCGGTGGAGGAACCGCCGTGCGCCAGCGGTGGCCACACAACAGGAGGCGCTGCGGGCGCCGCTGCGTCCACGCGCGCTGGTGCGGCTGCGGGCCCGTCGCAGCAACATGCGGCGGCAACGGCAGTGGCGCAGCACGGCGCGCTCTCAGGTGAGTGAGTAAGCGGCTGTGGGGCGCGGCAATGCGAATGGGTGGGCACGCCCCGCCTGACCCCTGCCTAACCGCTTGCGCGGCTGCCCGCGCCTGATACACACACACAGACACACACACACACACACACACACACACACACGTACGCCCGCAGAACACGAGGCTGAGGAGGCTGAGGAGGCGGCGGCCAGCGCGATGGGTGCGGCGAAAGTGGTGGGTGCGCGCACACGGCTCTTGAAGACGTGGCCGTAGGTTCGGTGTTGCGGCATGCTCCTCACGACGTGTGTCACGACCATTGACACTGCCCGCAGGTGCCGCCCCTGCAACCGGAGGACCAACACGCCAACGGCGAGGACGAGGGCGAGGACTATGACGAGGGCGAGGACTATGACGAGGACGAGGACGGCGCGCAGGCTGAGCAGGAGAAGCCGGGGCAAGCGGTGAGTGGTTCGGCGTTTCGTTGCCTTGCGTTGTGTGAGGTTGGTGCATAACCCTCGACGCCTGCCCGCAGGCGCCACCCCCGCCCCCGCAACCGGCGGACGCGGGCAGAGGGCGCGGCAAACCCGTCCGCCCCGCCACCAACAACAAGCGCAAGCAACGCAATCCGCAGGCGGTGCGAGGAGACCCCCGCACGGTACGCTTTGGGTTGGTTGGTTGTTTTTGTGTGCGCATGTGTTGCTTGTGCGTCGCCGTGCCCATGCGTGTTCGTGCATGAGGACCGCCGCCCCTTTCGCCATCCGCCCCTTCTTGCTTGCAGGCGGAAGCGGCGGCAGCGGAGGAAGCGGAGGAAGCGGAGGAAGCGGCGGCAGCGGCAGCGGCGGAGGAGGCTCGGGCGCGGGCTCAGCGCAACAACACTGCCGGTTCGCTCCAGCAGTTGCTGCTGCCAGCGTTCCACAACCTGTACACAACCAACGTGCTTGCCGTGAGCGCTGTGCTGCTGACTTCTGCCTGGCACAAGGGACTGGCATCCGGAGTGAGCGACCCCGTCAACGCCGCCTTCTTCGGTGGCGGCAGCAACATGCCATCCATCGTGCGCTTACATCTCAGCGAGGCGCTCGCCCACCTGGCCTCCATGCCACCCCACGTGCACGCGCTCGGCCCAGCGCTAGCCGTGACCTTGGCCTACAACACCTGCCACGGCCCAGGGGTCACGCCGACCGCCTTGCTGGACCTGGTAGGGCACCTGGCCACGCACATCCCGCTGGAGGCGCTGGTCGTGGCCGGCCTGGTCACCCACGGCGCCTGGATACACGCCGCCGGCACCACCATCGGCCTCCTCCACTCCGCCGTGTGGTGGCTGAGCAGAGCCAGCTACGAACCCGCCTGCCGCGACGCCTGGAGCGCCTCCACCGTCTCGGACCTGCTGCACTCAGCGCACGCGCTCGGCCAGCCCCTCCCCGCCCCCTCCCCTCCCCATCCCCTCCCCGCCACCGGCCACCAGCTGGTGGGGTCCATGCTGCGCACCCGCGCAGGCTTCTCCGCCCTGGCCTCCATGCTGCACGACGGCCCGGAGCCGGCCATGTGCCACATCCGCGACTCGCTGCCCCCCAGCGTCGCCAAGCAGGTCAACGACCTCTTTAGCAGCTCCCTGCTGGGCTGCACCAGCTCCTGCACACCCATGCGCCCGACGTGCTGCCCGCGGCGCTGCACCTGCTGGCCCCCGCCGACCACGCCAGCCCCCTCGCCACCCTGATCTGCACCATGGCCGCCCCCCACGCCCCCAGCAGCAACCACGACTCGGTGCTGCACCGCCTCACCCGCGCCACCGACACGCCCGCCCCGTGGCTCCTTGCCGCCTCTTGGGTCCACCACGCGGCATGGTGCCGCCTATGTGAGGACGTCAAGGTCAGCTGCCAGCTCATTTCCCTGAACCAAGCCGTCTCCCATACGGCGAGCCTGCCTGCGCCCACGGAATAGGGGTTGCGTTCGAGGGGTTGCGGCACGCAACCCCTGGACACACGCGTGGCCCGTCATCCCTTTCTTTTTGTTCATGCGCGGGATGCGTGCTTCGCCCGCATCTAGGCCACGTCGCATACGGGTGCCAATAGCATAGAGGTATGGGTACTACGTGCGTGCGCGGGACGCTGCCCGCGCAGACCACGCACGGCCCGTCACCCCTTTTTGTTCATGCGAGGGGGTGCCATGTTCATGCGCGGGCGAAGCCCGTCGCATGGCAGAGATAGATAATCCATGATACCTACTAATAGCAACGGGGAGTTGTGGTATTACTACATAGTACGTTGTCTAATGTCATAGAGGTACGTTGTGTGTTACATGGGTAATGGTACTTGATACCGTATGCAATATGTGTGTGAAGTTGATGGAGAGAGTAATGGATAATAAAGGGTACGTAGGTAGATGTGTGGGTGTTTGTAAAGGTATGTTACAGGGATAGATGGTTGTTGTGTGGAGGGGGTTGCGTTCCGCAACCCCGGACTAGAGCAGGGGTCGCGTTCCGCGCCCCCTTTTCCCGTCTAATGCAGCGCGCGCGGCGCGCACGCTAAAAGGAAAAGCATCCTTTTCCTTTTATAATACGGTAAGAAGCCATGAATTCCCATTCCTTACCCTCTCAAGTTCACACAGAACTCATGGACCCCCGGCTGAATTATGACGGTGGTATTTTGTGTGAAGTCGACACGGTACGAGACGGCCTTTAGACGGTGCGTGCCTAGGGTCATAGCGGTACGCGTGCTGGTTTTGCCTGTTCCTGTGTGTAATACTCACACAGAGATAGATAATCCATGGTACTGTCTAATAGCAACGGGGAGATATGGTATTACTACAGAGTACGTATGCTAATAGCATAGAGGTACGTATGCTAATAACATGGGTAATGGTACTTGATACCGTATGTAATACTTGTGTGAAGTTGATGGAGTAAGAGATGGATAGTAAAGGGTACGTAGGTGTATGTATAGGTGTATGTAGAGGTGTGTTATAGGGATAGAAGGTTGTTGTGTAGAGGAGTATCGGTTAGAAATTCTATGGACTAGGGCGGGGGGCGCGTTCCGCGCCCCCTTTTCCAGTCTAATGCAGCGCGCGCGGCGCGCACGCTAAAAGGAAAAGGATGCTTTTCCTTTTATAATACGGTAATAACCCGTTAAAATACGTTTTCTAGCCTCTCAAGTTCACACAGGGTGCGTGCTTCGCCCGCACCCAGGCCACACAGTACCCCGGCCGGCCTCTAAAGCGCCCAATGCGCGGGGCGAAGCCCCGTCGCATGGCTGAATTATTACCGCGGTATTCTGTGTGAAGTTGAAGGTGTACGGCGCGGCCTTTAGACGGTGCGTGCCTAGGGTCATAGCGGTACGCGTGCTGGTTTTGCCTGTTCCTGTAAGAAATACTCACACAGAGATAGATAATCCATGGTACTGTCTAATAGCAACGGGGAGATATGATATTACTATAGAGTACGTGGTCTAATAGCATAGAGGTAGCTAACTAAGTAATGGTGTATCTGTACTTGATACCGTATGTAAGATGTGTGTGAAGTTGATGGAGTAAGTAATGGATGTTAAAGGGGTAGTATATGTATGTATAGGTGTATGTAAAGGTGTGTTGTAGGGATAGATGGTTGTTGTGTAGAGGAGTATCGGTTAGGGCGGGCTGGGCGGGCGAGGGCTGGGCGGGCGAGGGCTGGGCGGGGCGAGGGCTGTCGGAACCGCACTCACTTAGCAATCTTCTCCTCTGGACTTGGCTTAGCTCTGCAGAACAGGGTCGCTGCGGTTAACCAGCGCGTTACCAAACATTAGGTAGTCGGAGGTTACCGAACAGGTCACCGAAATTCTGCCCTTAAACCGACAGTTAACCAAATGGCATTGTACCGAGCTTGCCCAACCGATCCCGACCGATGCTGACCGACGGTCACCGTCGGTAGCTTTTGGTGACCTCCCCCTGACCGTTCGGTTTAAGGGGTTTTTTTTTGGTAGGGCAGCGTGTTGCAGGCGTGCGTGGACGCGGTGCCGCGCACATTGAGGGCGGCGGTGCTGGCGTTGCCGACGGTCATGGTGGTGCCCGACAGCTCGGTGGTGGTCACGCCGTAGAGGGACAGGGCGGGCGTGTTGGTGAGGGCAGACACAGCCGCGGTGACCGACAGCGTGTTGCAGGCGTGCGTGGACGCGGTGCCGCGCACGTTGAGGGCGGCGGTGCTGGCGTTGCCGACGGTCATGGTGGTGCCCGACAGCTCGGTGGTGGTCACGCCGTAGAGGGACAGGGCGGGCGTGTTGGTGAGGGCAGACACAGCCGCGGTGACCGACAGCGTGTTGCAGGCGTGCGTGGACGCGGTGCCGCGCACGTTGAGGGCGGCGGTGCTGGCGTTGCCGATGGTCATGGTGGTGCCCGACAGCTCGGTAGTGGTGGTCAAGCCGTAGAGGGACAGGGCGGGCGTGTTGGTGAGGGCAGACACAGCCGCGGTGACCGACAGCGTGTTGCAGGCCAGGGTGGAGGCGTTGTTGGTCACGCTGACCGAGTTGGACACCGTGGTGATGTTCACGCCGCGGATTGTCACGTTCCCGTAGATAGTGTGGTCGTTGCCGGTAATGGTGGTGTTGCCGTTTACGCGGATGGAGCGCGACTGGCCGTCCAGCTCCGCCAGGACGACCTCAGTGCCAGCCGCGGTGCCCGTGCGGAAGATGCAGCCGCGCAGACCAGACGCGTTGCGCACGTCCACGTAGGCGTTGCCGTCTCCACCACGCATCATTCGCACGCCATCCTGGCCATCCTGCAGGCTGCCGTTGATGCACACGATGTTGCCCGTGATGAGCACCTCACCGGTAGGCTCCACCGTCAGGCGGTCCACGCCGCTGGGGAAGGTCAGGCCGGTCTTGAGCTTGAACTTGCCCCTGTCAACCTGGTCAATGCCGTGCCTCCAGCTCTGCACGCCACCCGCCACATCGTACGCAACATAGGGGTTCCCTGCCGTGGCGCCAGCCGTGCGCAGCGCAAGGACGGTGTGCTGGCCTGCGGAGTTGGCAGTGTTCTCCACCACAATGCCGTTCAGCAGGGTGCCCGGGTTTCCGGGGCCCACCAGCACGTGGATGGGCGCCACGGTGTTGCCGCGCAGCACGCTCTTGGCGCCGTGGACCTCGATGCTGCCGTCCACGTCAAAGCGCTCGCGCAGGATGGCAGACGCGTTGATGTCCAGCGGGTACTCGGGCGTGCGGGTGTTGACACCCAGGTTGTCGTGCATGTCAAGCTTGTTGATGATGGGGCGCTGGCACATGTTGCGGTGGATCTCGTTGTTGACGCCGCCATTGTCAATGATGTTGTTGGCGGCGCTGACAGTGTTGTCCAGCACATGGTTGTGGCTGATGATGTTCCACAGGGAGCCCAAGTCGACGCGCACGCCAAACAGAGCGTTGTTCTGAATGGTGTTATCAAGCACATGCGAGTAAGTCGTGGCCCCGCCAGGGCCATTGCGCAGGTACATACACACCTCCGCCCATGTTGTCGAAGAGCTGGTTGCCAGCGACCTGCAGCCTGAAAGACGGGCCCTGGTTGTTGGGAGTGCAGAATCCGGGCCTGTCCGTCTTGGTCTGTGACACCACGTTGTGGATGATGGCAATGTCGTTGGAGTTGTCGACACTGATCCCGGCCAGGCCCCCAGTCAGGCAGTTGAGTGTCACAAAGTTGGTGCTCACGATGCAGCGCTGGCAGCTCTGCTGCAACACGATTCCGTCCAGCTGGCTCCTCTGCACACGGCAGCCCAGGACCACACAGTCCGTGGCCTTGTTGAGCAGGATGCCGGCGCCCTTGCAGTCATAAACGTCGCAGTCAGCCACGGTGCTGGTGGCGCACGTAAGAGTGGCACCGGTGAGGCTGATCCCGCTGCCAGGGCTGCGATACAGGGCGCAGCCCAAGACACGCAGGCCACTGCTCTGGCCCAGGATTAGGGTGCTGCCCACGGGGTAGCTCTCGCTGTTGCCGTCCACACCCAGGTCTTGGATGGTGACATCTGCGCCTGACACACTGAAGACAGGCTCCGTCCCCACCCTGGTAATGATGCTCACCCCTCGCCCATCGCCCGCCACGATCACGCCCTTCGCGGCAACGGCGGTGGCCTGCCGCACCTTGTAGATGCCCGCGGGGAAGTAAACCATGTCATTGCTGGCTGCCGCCAGGAACGCGGCGTTGATGGCATCGGTGTCATCGGCCAGGCCGTCTCCGATGGCCCCATAGTCGCACACGTTGAACTTCTTGACGTAATCAGAGATGCGCTTCTTCTTGTTCAGCACAAACAGCTGAACGTCGCCGTCCACGTCCAGCTTGTACTCCGGCGCGTGCACGCCGACCCCCACCCTGCCATTGTGAGAATTCACCACCAGGCGCGCGTCTGTACCATTCGATGGCTTAAGATGAGGTTCCGAGGAAAATCTGCAAACTGCTGGTAAGCTGCGTCAGGTCCCCTGAAAAGTGATGGGCCCTCGAGCCTGAACCACGCGGGTACCACTCCGGCAAGTCCCCAGGGAGTGTGTGAGTCCAAGCCCCCGTACCATTGAAACGGCATCTCATGACACATATTAAGGTCCCTGAGTGGTTATCGGGCCGGGCGGGAAATTTGAGCGAGAGCCCAAGTTGAAATGCTAAATGTCGCGCTTGCCAGGACCCGGCCATCTTAGCCCATAGCTGTCTTGATTACATCTATACCTTAATCCATGTTGACGGCACTAGATTCGGGCCACAAACACCGCAAATGCAAGAAATGGGCTTCGGTCAATTTCGCGGCTTGAGACCCGACAAGCATGTTTTCGCTCTCTGCTGGCTGTGATTGGCTTATGATGATGTAAGTAAAATACCTACAAAAAGGCGGTGTCTGATTCGTGCGGTAGGATTTTCCCGGGGGCACCGTGCGGGGACCACCACACACGGGGTTTGGCAGGGAAAACGCACCCCCCGGACGGCAGCACAGAATTCAATTAAGAGATCACCTCCAACATGAAAACTAACTAGACATCAAATTGTGGGGGGTAGGTCAGGTCAGCATCCTTGTTAGAGGTGATCTATGTAGGGGAAAGGCCCTTGCAAGAATGGGCTTCCGTGGACTCAGCCCAGCCGCCGAGTGGTACCCGCGTGGCCTGAACGCGAGCGGCCCCTGGGTTGCATTGGCGGGGCCGCAAGGACAGACTCCCGCGCAGCATTGGTGCTCCCCTTATTCAACCCGCAGTCCCCAAGCCCAACTGGAGAAGCACCGACAGCAATGCCTCTGAACGCAGGGTAATTCAGCGAGTGTCCGTGACAGGGTACCGTAGTCCCATGCCGGGATACCTTCAACTCGGCACCACGTCTTACGTGCGTCGTACAATACGCAGGATGAGCGTGTGGGAAGTCAGCGGATGAGCGCCAAGGGATGGACACTGGGGGCATGGACATGGCGGGAAACACTGAAGCAATGCGTGCGAGGAGGGTGGGAATTTGCATAACTTGCTTTCCCCCAGCACGCTACCGTAGGGGCGCGTGGTGTCGCTGTGCCACCGGCGGACAACACCTGCTGCTGATTTGTTGCTTGTCGCGGTCGGGGAAGGAGACCTCTTGATGGGAGCAACTGGGGCTCTGACTGGACGGGTGGCACAGCGCGCGATTGGCTGCCCAGCAGCCCCAGGCATGCGGCATCCGGGCCTTCCCCTCGCGGTTATTGGAGTTGCAAGACAGCTGCGGAGTACATTACTCTAGTCACGTTTTTGTTGTTTGGGGGTGCGGAATGTGATACGCCTACTAGCGGTGAAATCGGAGCCCGGAGATGTCCACGGGCATCTAACCCAGGGGAGGTCCAAGCACGATGTTGGCGCAGGCGTGCGCTGGGCACTGTGGTAACTGCTTAGGGGAACAAGTTGCGCCTGATGCATGCGGCGATGACAAGCGAAAGCTGGCATGCGCATGCATGCATGTTGGTGTGGTTTCGAGCGACAAGCGTGCATTCCGCTGCCCCTCCTTCGCCGCTGACGTTTAGAGCAGGGTACACGCCGGGGCATCAGCACTTCGTATCAAAATTGACCCATACCGTCCGCATGGACGGCTACCCCCCCGCCCTGCAGACGCGCCTATCTACGCACCACACTCACATGATGCTGCGAAAGCAATGCTGTACACGAACGCTACCAAACGACAAGCAGAGCAAGTGCACATGCGGGGAAGCCAACGCCGGCGGGGCGGCGGCATGTGCCACGCTTCAAACACCCCGCCCGTCCTCGAAACCCGTCTCACTCAACAACAAGTCGTAGGGCATACATCTGCACACACGGCGCAGTGTGGTGCGCAAATGTCCCCGTCGATACATCCATTGCGCGCCGCTCTGTACACCGGATGGTGGTGGTGGTGGCGGTGTGGCTGTGCTACCATGCCGCGCGGCCCAATGTGCCAGACGGTCACTCCGCTGCGCAAACAGCGCTCCTGGGCCCGCCGCTTGACGCAGCAGCGCAGGAGCGCGGGCCTTCCAGCGCACCACCCATCACCACACCACGCCATGAATCGCTGGCTTGCTCCCTGCTCCTCATCCCCATCCTCACTCCTCCGCCCTCCTCATTGCGCGGCGCTGCTACTCCACAGGGCGCTGCAGGCCGCGGCCGGCCGGCCGGGCCGGGCCGCCAGCTGCTCTAGTGGATCTTGGAGAAGAACACCAGCGACTTGATGGGCAGGATGGGCGCGGCGTGCGCGTCCAGGTAGATCTGCTTCAGGTCGGCGATCAGCGGGTAGCGCGGGTTGGCGCCCGTGCACTGGTCGTCGAACGCGTCCTCAGCCAGGCTGCAGGGAGGCAGGCAAGCGGGTGGGTGTGTTGAGTGGTGCATTTGGTGGGTGGGTTGGGTGCCGAGCGATTCCGGAACTAGCAGAACGGGTAAGCAACCCCATGACCCCTCGAGACATGTCTCAGCCCACGCAGCCAGCCCAGCACCCGCCGCTACCGAGGACCCCGGCCCAGCCAGCGCGGCACCAGCACCCACGCGTCCACGTGCGACAGGAAGTCGGCGTCGGTCTTGGGGTCATTGAAGATCTCCTTGATGGTGGGCGGGATGTCGACCTTCTTCTTCAGATCCTCCACCGCCTCAATCAGCTTGATCACCTTCTCGTCCGTGGTGTTGCCGCCCAGGCCCAGCATGTTGGCCAGGTCGGCGTAGTCCTGGCGGGCGGGGCGGGAGGGTGGGTTGCAGGCGTGGTCAGTCACCAGTTGAGGGAACAACTGGTCAAAGCGCCGACGGTGCATGTTGGGACAGGGGATTGGAGCGAGCGGTGGGTGGGTGGACCGGCAACGACGGGCATGTGTAGCTGTAGCCGCAGCTGCTGTAGCTGCATATGTGGTGATGCTGCGGCTCCCCCGGCATGGACAGCCCGGTCTTCAGCCGAATGCTCCAGCCGACATACATCCCCCCACCACCGTGTGCTGCTGCACACGTGAGGAGGCACTCCACCCCCTCCACCGCCACCGCCCACACACCTGCTTGGCAGTGGGGTACTGGTACTGGGGGAAGGCGGCCTGCTTGGCGGGCATGTCGGTGGCGTTGTAGCGGATGACGTGGCTGATCAGCGCGGCGTTGGCCAGGCCATGCGGCACGTGGTAGGCGGCGCCCAGCTTGTGCGCCATGGAGTGGCAGATGCCCAGGAAGGCGTTGGCGAAGGCCATGCCGATCTGCATGGGGTGAACACGACAGCAGTGGAGATAAGGTAGGGGCTGGACAAGATTAGGCGGGCAGCCCCTCCCACCCGCGTCTGCCCCCAACAACGCCCGCGCCCACTCTCTCACCCACTCTCGCCGTCTGTCCCGCGTCCCCCCCCCCCAAACAACGCCCGCGCCCACTCACCGTGGCGGCGTAGTGCACCTTCTCGCGCGCCACGTAGTCGTTGGAGCCGTCGGCATAGGCGCGGGGCAGGTACTTGAACAGCAGGCTGATCGCCTCGCGCGATAGACCCTTGGTGTAGTCTGTGTGCGAGTGCGTGGGTGGCCGAGGGCGGGGGGGGGGGTTGCAAGGATATGTGGTGAAGTGCAGTAGGTTGGCAGTAGGGGGGGGGGCGCCGCGGGAGTGTGAGAGGGGATTGCGGGAGTGAGCAGTGACACGTGGTTGGCAAGGCGCATCTGGTCATCCCTCCCCTTCCCCGGGCCTGACGCACGCAGCCAGCGCGCCTACCAATCCGAACCCCTCGTGCCTTGTCCCCCCGTTCTCCCCTGTCCGCCCTCCCTCACCGGTGGCGCAGATGGACACGTAGCTCTCCAGCGCGTGCGTCAGGGCGTCAATGCCGCCCCAGGCGGTCAGCTTCTTGGGCATGTTGAGCACCAGCTGGGGGTCCACGATGGCCATGCTGGGCGTCAGCGCGTAGTCTGCGTCGGCCAGTCGCGTGTGCGTGTGGGAGGGGGGGAGGAGCAGCACGGGGAGGGGGTGAGAGGCGGGTACAGTTTACAGCAGGGAGGACAGGGGGAGCCCGGTGTGCAGCGGGAAAGCGCGCCGTGTCGGCTTACGTCCGCTACCAGCAACCCCGCCTCCCGGCTACCGTCCCGTTGCCTGGGCTGAACACACTCTCCACCGCTTCATGCCCGGTTTTCCGCCCCTTACGGAAGAAGGCGGTCCCGGGGCCGGTGCGGCCGGCGGTTTTTGAAGCACCCGCCACCATGCCGGCGCCGCCAGTCCGGCCAACACACACCCACACACCCACACACACACACCCAACCCAACCCAACCCGACCCAACACGACACTCACCGGCCAGCGGGTACTTGGCGCTCAGGCGCTCGTCCGTGACGACTGAGAAGGGCGTCACCTCGGAGCCGGTGCCCGAGGTGGTGGGGATGCACACCATGGTGGCCTTCTTGCCCAGCTCCGGCACCTCGTACACACGCTTGCGGATGTCCATGAAGCGCATGGCCAGGCCGTCGAAGCGGGTGTCGGGGCACTCATACATCAGCCACATGATCTGTGTGCGGGTGCGGGTGGGTGGACAGGAGAGGAGAGCACGAGCAGGGGCGAATGAGGCGCCTCCCGTGTGCCCGAAATGAGGCGAACTCGGAGCTGTTGACTCCTACTAAGCGACATGACATACTATGCGTCTTAAGCTGGAGCCCGCACGGCCTTTCCAGACGAGCGACGTTCACTCTGCTTGCGCGGTTGGCATGTCGGCCTTGTCGGCCAGCCCCCCGCCTGCTCGCTCGCCCGCTGTTTGTGTGTTGTGTGTTCATAGGCGGGGGGGGAGGAGACAGCCACGTATGGGGAGGGCAGCGGGCCAGGGAGGGCTGCGGGCCAGCGGACAGCGGCACGCAAGGCACGGGACGCAAGGGGGCAGGGCCGACCTGGCGTCGCGTGACAGGCTTGTCGTGCTCACACGCCCGCAGGGGTGCACGCCCGGCCATGCCCCATTCAAGGTTTAAAGCCTGGGGCGGGATTGCCTGGGGCGGGCAGAAGGGGCAGCGAGCACGCCTACGGGTCCGCCAAGTCCACAGGGGTCCCCATTCCTCCGGCTAACCCCGTGCAGGTGCCAGATGCCCACCTGCTTCCCATATGCCGGCTGCTCTAGCGCTCCGGCACTGACCACTTTTGCATCCGCATGCGCCCCACCGTACGTGCCCAACCCCCTGCGGGGGGGCTGGCCGACAAGGCCGACATGCCAACCGCGCAAGCAGAGTGAACGTCGCTCGTCTGGAAAGGTCGTGCGGGCTCCAGCTTAAGACGCATAGTATGTCATGTCGCTTAGTAGGAGTCAACAGCTCCGAGTTCGCCTCATTTCGGGCACACGGGAGGCGCGAGATGTTGCATTTGAGGGCGGGCTCGCGCCTCCCGGTGCGGGGCCTTGTGCAACGTTAACTAGAGAATAGCTATGTATAAGTAAATGACAGAGGAGGCTGTTTGGCTGGCTAAACTCGGCGTCCATGCCGGTCGTACCTAAGTGGGGACCGGGGGCGGGAACGGGCTTGCCTTACCAGCAGTTTGCAGATTTTCCTCGGAACCTCATCTTAAGCCATCGAATAAGACCTGAAGTCGGAACGTTTTTTACGTCTGAACGTTTAGTTTTTCCCATGCAAGTTCAAGGGCGCAACGCTGTCTGCGCCACGCCGCGCGGGGCGCCACGTAGTTGCACGCACATTCGTGCAATGGTATGCAGCAGCGCCTTCCGGGGGGCGCGCGCTCACGGTGTTCCGGGGCACGCAGCGGCCTGCGACCGACATCGGAGGACAAATGCGTTGCTGGCCTCAGCCGCGGGAGGCAGCAGCGGCAGCAGCCTCAGCGGCAGCAGTAGCAGTAGCGGTAGCAGCAGCGGTATCAGCGGCATCAGCAACGGCGGCGCAGCTCAGGTGGACGGGGCTGGAGGCGACGGCCGCGGCGGGCACAGCGGACGCAGCATCGGGGGCAGCGGGAATGACAGCGATGGCGACCACGACGGTCGCAAGGCGCGGCGCGGCGAGCCCAAGGCCGGCTGGTCGATCAAGGTGGACGTATCGATAGGCGCCGGGTTGGCCTTCGGGTTGCCCCTCCTCGGCGCCGGGTTGGCCTTCGGGTTGGCCTTCGGGTTGCACCTCCTCGGCCAGGGCGTGCGCGACGGCCTCAAGGGCTTCGGCGGCGAGTCCTTCGCCCGGCCGGGCGACAGCGGCGGGAGCGTACTGCAGTCGGCTGCAGCTGACGTGGGGTCAAAAGCGACCAAGGCTCTCTTCCCCAACGAGGGTGGCGCCGCTTCCGTCGTGGACAAGGCCGTGGACACAACCACCGCCATCGCCGACAAGGCTGTTGATACAGCCGCAGTCGTTGCTGGCAAGATCGATGCAGCCGCTGCCGCCGCCAACAAGGGCGTTGACACAGCCGCTGGCGTTGCCAACAAGTGGCTGCTGCTCAGTCTGTTCACCTGGACGGCTGACAGGGTGGGCCCCTGTGCCCGTGCTTTGCGGGGGCTCTGGCAACCTCGAGCCCCCCGCCGGCCCTAACACCCCGCAGTGGTGTGTGTGTGTGTGTGTGTGTGTGTGTGTGTGTGTGTGTGTGTGTGTGTGTGTGTGTGTGTGTGTGTGTGTGTGTGTGTGTGTGTGTGTAACTACGGTTTACATGGTTGCCTCCTTGAGTCTCGTGTATGTGTCTGGTTGTGTGTGTGTGTGTGTGTGTGTGTGTGTGTGTGTGTGTGTGTGTGTGTGTGTGTGTGTGTGTGTGTGTGTGTGTGTGTGTGTCTGGTTGTGCGCGCGAGTGAGTGAGTGTGTGAGTTTGTTCGTGGGTTTGGTTGGCAGTTTTGTGTGTGTGTGTGTGTGTGTGTGTGTGTGTGTGTGTGTGTGTGTGTGTGTGTGTGTGTGTGTTAAAATGTTCGGTGTGTGTGTGGGTGACGTGGCTACACGCGCCTGCATCAGCTGCTACTGAACAACGTGCGCGCCCGGCTTCAACGTCTATCACTCCTGCGCCATGCTCAGCCGCGTGCTGGCGCTGCACGGCCAAGGCCTCAGCCCGCGGTAGTCGCGGCTGTTCAAGGAGGGCTGCTCCATGCTTCAGGTACGGCAATGGTGTGTGCGCATGTTGTGTGCGTGGCAGTTGCGTGGGGCTGGTGTGGCGGGCACGGTTGTGGCGGGATGCGCTGTGTGGGCTGCGGGCTGGGAGGCAGGCGAGGCGCACATGCCACATTGCCACAGCCGGGCAGATGGGTTCGAGTTGCTTTGCCTCAAAGCACCCATGTCCGAACAAATGTGAAAACGTTGCACATCTAGAAACGCGGACAGGCCACAGGCAGTGTTGCTTTGAGGGCATTGTGACCGCGCTGTGGATGGTCATCTGCCGTACGATTGGTACAACCCTGCTTGACCTGATGCACTGCTGTACTGCTGCTCCTGCCTCAACGCCTCTTGCAGAATGTCCTTCGGCGGCAGCTGCCGGAGCTTCACCCCCGCACGGTAGTGGTGGTGGTGGTGGTGGTGGCTTACAGGTGCGTGTGTGTGCGCGTGTGGGCCGTGTGCGGGGTGTGGCTGAGCGGGCCTTGCGGGGTGCGTGCCGCAGGACCACAGGTAGCCGGCCTACCTCCCAACCACCACTATCACCACCAGATCCAAGCTTCACCGCGCTACCGCCTGATCGGCCACACCTCTTCACCTCCTCGCCCCGCCTCCCAGTATAGACTGATACTCTCTGTCCCTAACCTTCGCCCTGCCCCTTTTCCGCTCCTAGGCCTGGCAACTCCCACCACCCGAGTGGTCACCACGCCCACCACCCGGCACGTCGTCGTCCGCACGCCCAGCAGCGCCCACGTCCCCTTGCCTTCCCCTACAACCCGCATGCGATGGACGCCTTTCTGAGCTGCTGCGCCGCGGAGCTGCCACGCTTCACCCCGCGTAAGGCTTGGGGTCTTGGGTCTGAGGTTTAGAGGGGCTGTAGCAGTGAATGAAGGTGCGGCACGTGCATGCACTGGCGGTCAGCGGTTGACGGCGGCCGGCGGTGAGGAGGGGCTGGTGAGGAGGGGCTTTGGACGTGTGTTGTTGTGTGAAGGTAACAAGTAGCCCAGCCCTCAGTGCCCACCACCTGAGCGCCAGTATGCCTCGCTGTGCCGCCGCCGCCACCACCACCATGTATTCCCCACAGGTCCCCCAGGGCACCAAGGTGCTGATTGGCGAGGTGGAGAAGATCGGCCCCGAGGAGGCGCTGTCACAGGTGCGGGCGGGCGGGCGGGCGTGAGCGGCACGTGCGGGGTGGGGCGGGGCGGGGTGGGGTGACACGGGGAGAGCCGATGCGCCTGGTCGAATGCGTGGATAGGGGCGTCTCCATGTGGTTGGGCGGGGGCTGGATGAGGGATGAGGGAGGGGTTCATGATGCCGGTCCATACGTATGTGAGGCCCATGACTACCCTGCTCGTGTACCCGGGTGTCGGCTGATTCTTTTCCTCCATGCCCACATCCGCCGCCCCCTCCTCCTCGCCCGCAGGAGAAGCTGTGCCCCATCCTGGCCATGTACAAGGCGCCCGACTACGACGCCGGCGTCAAGATGGCGTGCGACCTGATCATGTACGGCGGCGCCGGCCACACCAGCGTGCTGTACACCAACCCGCTCAACCACGCCCACATCCAGCAGTACCAGAACGCGGTCAAGACCGTGCGCATCCATCCTGATCAACACCCCCGCCTCGCAGGTGCGCAGTGGGCAGGTGCTCCCATGCGGAGGGGGGCGCGTGGCCTTGCGTAGGGGCAACCAGTTCATGGGCTCGCGCGCGTGCCCGGCAGTGCCCATGTCTCTTGTTTCCGACCGCATCCGGCCCCACACACCCCCACCTCCGACCCCCCACCCCCCCAGGGCGCCATCGGTGACCTGTACAACTTTCACCTGGACCCCTCGCTGACGCTGGGCTGCGGCACCTGGGGCTCCACCAGCGTGTCCACCAACGTGGGCCCGCAGCACCTGCTCAACGTCAAGACCGTCACCGCACGCCGCGAGAACATGCTGTGGTTCCGCGTGCTGCCCAAGGTGGGCGCGGGTGGTGAAGCGGTGTGTGAAGCGGGGCGCGGGTGCTTTAAGGAATGGGAATCTCGGCAGTGGCGCGCTGGCCTGAACGGCGCTGCCGTGCTGCAAGGCGCAGCGGCTCGGGGGCCTCCCGAGTACATAGCCAGGGCGAGCCCTAGGATAGGATGGTGGTGCGCGGGCGGAGGGTTGGTCGGTGACAGGGTTGCCCACCGCTCAGGCATCCACGCTCCCGGCATAGTAACCGGTCCTCCTCCGTTGTGCAGATCTACTTCAAGGGTGGCTGCCTGGAGGTGGCGCTGGGCGACCTGCGCGGCAAGTCACACGCTTTCATCGTCACCAACAAAGAGCGTAGACATGCGTGCACAACACAACCACGTGGAATGCAAAGCAGAAGAAAACGGGAGTCGCTGCGGCAGCTTGTCGGCGAACGGGGTCGGCATTCACCCGTCCTGTTGTATGCACCCCTCCCCACGTGTGCACCCCCAACCCCGCCAATGGATCTGCGCCCTTGCCTCCCCAGGTGTTCTACCACGTGACCCCCGACCCGACCCTGGCCTGCATTGAGGCCGGCCTGAAGGAGATCCTGGAGTTCAAGCCCGACGTCATCATCGCGCTGGGCGGTGGCTCGCCCATGGACGCGGCCAAGGTGGGGGCAGGTGGCGGAGTGCGTGTGTGTGTGGGGGTGTGTGTGGTTGAGGGGCTTTGTTCATTCCAAGACCCGAAGCCAAGGGGGTGAGGAAGGGTGGCGGGTGCTCAAGGTTGTATCATCGTCGGCAAGACAGGGGGCACAGGCAGGAACTCTCCGTGAAGGTCTGGTGCTGCCCGCCCCACCGGGACCTCACACTTCACACCACCTCATTCGCCCCTGCTCGTGCTCTCCTCTCCTCTCCTGTCCACCCACCCGCACCCGCACACAGATCATGTGGCTGATGTATGAGTGCCCTGACACCCGCTTCGACGGCCTGGCCATGCGCTTCATGGACATCCGCAAGCGTGTGTACGAGGTGCCGGAGCTGGGCAAGAAGGCCACCATGGTGTGCATCCCCACCACCTCGGGCACCGGCTCCGAGGTGACGCCCTTCTCGGTCGTCACGGACGAGCGCCTGGGCGCCAAGTACCCGCTGGCCGGTGAGTGTCGTGTTGGGTCGGGTTGGGTTGGGTTGGGTGTGTGGGTGTGGGTGTGGGTGTGGGTGTGTGTTGGCCGGACTGGCGGCGCCGGCATGGTGGCGGGTGCTTCAAAAACCGCCGGCCGCACCGGCCCCGGGACCGCCTTCTTCCGTAAGGGGCGGAAAACCGGGCATGAAGCGGTGGAGAGTGTGTTCAGCCCAGGCAACGGGACGGTAGCCGGGAGGGGGGGTTGCTGGTAGCGGACGTAAGCCGACACGGCGCGCTTTCCCGCTGCACACCGGGCTCCCCCTGTCCTCCCTGCTGTAAACTGTACCCGCCTCTCACCCCCTCCCCGTGCTGCTCCTCCCCCCCTCCCACACGCACACGCGACTGGCCGACGCAGACTACGCGCTGACGCCCAGCATGGCCATCGTGGACCCCCAGCTGGTGCTCAACATGCCCAAGAAGCTGACCGCCTGGGGCGGCATTGACGCCCTGACGCACGCGCTGGAGAGCTACGTGTCCATCTGCGCCACCGGTGAGGGAGGGCGGACAGGGGAGAACGGGGGGACAAGGCACGAGGGGTTCGGATTGGTAGGCGCGCTGGCTGCGTGCGTCAGGCCCGGGGAAGGGGAGGGATGACCAGATGCGCCTTGCCAACCACGTGTCACTGCTCACTCCCGCAATCCCCTCTCACACTCCCGCGGCGCCCCCCCCCCTACTGCCAACCTACTGCACTTCACCACATATCCTTGCAACCCCCCCCCCCCCCGCCCTCGACCACCCACGCACTCGCACACAGACTACACCAAGGGTCTGTCGCGCGAGGCGATCAGCCTGCTGTTGAAGTACCTGCCCCGCGCCTATGCCGACGGCTCCAACAACTTCGTGGCGCGCGAGAAGGTGCACTACGCCGCCACGGTGAGTGGGCGCGGGCGTTGTTGGGGGGGGGGGACGCGGGACAGACGGCGAGAGTGGGTGAGAGAGTGGGCGCGGGCGTTGTTGGGGGCAGACGCGGGTGGGAGGGGCTGCCCGCCTAATGTTGTCCAGCCCCTACCTTATCTCCACTGCTGTCGTGTTCACCCCATGCAGATTGCCGGCATGGCCTTCGCCAACGCCTTCCTGGGCATCTGCCACTCCATGGCGCACAAGCTGGGCGCCGCCTACCACGTGCCGCATGGCCTGGCCAACGCCGCGCTGATCAGCCACGTCATCCGCTACAACGCCACCGACATGCCCGCCAAGCATGCCGCCTTCCCCCAGTACCAGTACCCCACTGCCAAGCAGGTGTGTGGGCGGTGGCGGTGGAGGGGGTGGAGTGCCTCCTCACGTGTGCAGCAGCACACGGTGGTGGGGGGATGTATGTCGGCTGGAGCATTCGGCTGAAGACCTCCAACGCCGCCACCGGCCCCGCCCCCGACCTCCTGCTCCCCACCGCGGTGCGGTGCCTGGGCTCAGCCAGCGCCAGCACCTGCGCATCCTGGCGCGCGGCCGACGCCTCGGACCTGCTGCGGTCAGCGCACCAGGCCGCCCCCGCCCCCGCCCCCGCCACCCCCTTCCCACACCCCCTCCCCGCCACCAACCGCCAGCTGCTGGAGTCCCTGCTCCACACCCCCGCGGGCTTCCCCGCCCTGGCCTCCATGCTGTGCGACGCCCCGGAGCCGGTCCAGCACCACGTCCGCTCATCGCTGCCCCCCGACGTCGCCCAGCGGGTCCACGTCCTCTCCAAGAGCTCCCTGGTGGGCTGCACCTCCGCGGCCGCCTACCAGCTCCTGCACGCCCAGGCGCCCGACGTGCTGCCCGCCGCGCTGGACATGCTGGGCCTCACCGACCAGGCCGCCCCCCTCGCCGACCTGGTCTGCGCCGCGGCCCCCGCCGGCGCCCCCGCCGCCTGCTCCGTGCTGACGCGCCTCACCGGGGGGGCCCGCCCCCTCCCCGCCCCCTGGCTCCTCGCCACCTCCTGGGTCCTCCACCCGGCATGGAGCCACCTGACGCAGCAGCTTGGCGTCTTCTACGATGGCCTGTCCCTGCGCAGCGCCGCAGCGGGGTTGCGTTCCGCAACCCCTAAACACACGGTGTGAGACGGTTGATACGCGGTACATAGAGGGGGCGCGTGCCGCGCCCCCTACACATGCGCGGGCGACGCCCGCGCAGTACGAAAGCCAATGCGAAGTGTGGTTTGCAGCTGTGTGAGAGCGAGTGTCGGTGTCAATGACCTTGAGGACGTGCAAGGGGCGGCAGCAGCAAAAAAAGTGCTGGCCTCAGCGGATCTAGCTCGGGGGAGGCTCGATTTGAAGGGGGGTACGTATGCTAATTTAATGCATTACTTGGGAATGGTGAAGGGGTATGTAGTCGATGTGCGCGGGGCGCTGCCCGCGCAGACCATGCGTGGCCCGTCACCCTTTTTTGTTCATGCGCGGGCGAAGCCCGTCGCATGGAGAGAGATGGGTAATAAGGGGGTAGTTGGTAGATGTATGGGTGTATGTAAAGGTGTGTTATAGGGATGGGGGCGCGTTCCTCGCCCCCTGAACACACGGGGTTGCGTGCCGCAACCCCTGGACACACGCATGCCCGTCATCCCTTTCCTTTGTTTATGCGCGGGCGAAGCCCGTCGCATATTACTATAGAGTATGGGTGCTAATAGCATAGAGGTAAGGGTACTAAGTCATGGGGTAATGGTACTTGATACCGTATGTAAGATGTGTGTGAAATTGATGGAGTAAGAAGTGGGTGATAGGTGGTACGTAGATGTATGTATAGGTGTATGTAGAGGTATGTTATAGGGATAGAAGGTTGTTGTGTAGAGGTAGGAGTATCGGTTAGAAATTCTATGGACTAGGGGGTGCGGGGCTTCGCCCGCACCTGGACCACGCACGGCCCGTCTTTTACCCAGGGGTTGCGTTCCGCAACCCCGCGCCCAAAAGGATAAGGCGCCTTATCCTTTTATAATACGGTAAGAAGCCATGAATTCCCATTCCTTACCCTCTCAAGTTCACACAGAACTCATGGACCCCCGGCTGAATTATGACGGTGGTATTTTGTGTGAAGTTGAAGGTGTACGATGCGGCCTTTACACGGTGCGTGCCTAGGGTAGTAGAGGTACGCGTGCTGGTTTTGCCTGTTCCTGTATGTAATACTCACACAGAGATAGATAATCCATGGTGCCATCTAATAGCAACGGGGAGATATGGTATTACTATAGAGTACGTATGCTATTAGCATTGAGGTACGTATGCTAATAGTATGGGTATTGGTAATTGATACCGTATGTAATATTTGTGTGAAGTTGATGGAGAGAGAGATGGGTAATAAGGGGGTAGTTGGTAGATGTGTGGGTGTATGTAAAGGTGTGTTACAGGGATAGATGGTTGTTGTGTGGAGGTGTATCGGTTAGGTCCTGGGAGCGCTGTCGAGGGTCAGGCACGGAACGCAAGCAGCGGGGAGGGCGCGCGGTGTTGTGGGTCCGCCGTTCTGAGCGCGGGTGTCCATGGGGTGGAAGGGTGGAAAGGGGAAGGTGTGTGTAGGCGCGGAAGTGCTCGGAGTGCGCGCCGAGTGACCTTAACGCGCTGCAACTGATATCTTTCAGCAGGTCCCTCTTGTAACCAATGCAATCTGCCCCCACGGCCCAGTGGGTCACACGGGCGAAATAGTTTCGTGGTCTCCGACCTGCTGCTGTCCGCAACCTTCTGCCTTGGCTTTAGGCTTTGTAAGCACGCCTCTACGTTGCGCGGCTGAATACCCGGCCTTCCCAGCAGTTCGACAAGTGCCGCACCGCCGTTGCTACATGCAGCGCGCAAGGTCCAAAGGTCCAGAGCAAATATTCTTGCACGCAAAAGAGGCTGCAGCGGCCGGCAATAAGAGCGAGCAGCAGAGCTCCGCAGTGGCCAAACGCCTGTTGCGGCGGAAACGGGGGCCCGGAACGCTTTCAAGCCCTGCTGCCTCTTCGCTTAATTCATCAAGACATACGCAGCAGCGTAAGCTGAAGGTACGTTAGTTGGAGCATGCATGCGCGCGCGGCCAAGGAACCCAGTTCCGTCCCGGAGATGGGGCCCAAGAGACTCGGCTAAAAGCCCGAGGCGACGGCTCGCCTGGCCACAAAGCTCTTGCCGAACTTAATACAACAGTAATTGCATACCAAGCTTGCTTACGCCAGGCCACCTATACTAGGGGTACTCAACGCTAAAGGCTTCACCGGTCCTTGTTTCGCTCGGCGGGTTCCTCACCTGGCCTGCTTGCGCCTGAAGCAAGGTTGCCGTAAGCACAGAGTTTGCTCCTAGCATTTTAGAAGAGAGCGCAGCGCCGGTGAGTGTTCCGGGTGGTTCCTTTGCTCCAGGCCGCGGACCCTGCTGTTTGGCTTCTTTTGACGGCTTTGAAGGAGTCTCGCAGCCTGCAAGGGCATGCATGTGCTCTCTGAAGCTTGCTTGTGATCTTGAAACTGGGTGAAGCGCATACTCGGCGCACAAGCAACATGCGTTGACCAATTCCTGATCGGCCAAAATACTTTGCCCGCCGCGCGCGTGCAGGCATTCTCCCGGCTACACGGGAGACGGATGTATGCCGATGATGGAACTGCTGGCTACGGCCTGGTGAGCTATGTACATGCGTGCGTGGTTCGCCGGGAAGTGCGCATTGAGCGAGGGCGGTTCCTCGAAGTCGCATTCGGGAAGCGCTGCCAAGCTCATTTTGAAGGCCATACAGCTTTGAGCTGTTGGTGGTCCTCGGGGATGCACATAGTGCTAGGACTGTTGGCAGCTGCGAGACTCGAACATACATGTGGCATCTCGCTTGCGCTCGGGCGCGATATGTAAGCGGCTGCTGTAGGCTTACGGTACTGCATTGAGACTGTGATTAGGTTGGGCGGCTCCGGGCAGGGATCATGCATGCCCTGCGTGCGGTTTGTGCGGCGGGCGGCGTTCGGATTAATGTAGTTCGCACCCTGCCGTCGGTTGTTGCCCCAGGGGTGCCCTCCCGGCCATAGCCCCATCCCCTTCCAAGCCCTGCCATCTCTGTCCGTAATGCTGAGTTCATCGCCTTGCATCCTGCAGACTGCCAATGCTGCTGGTGTGATGGAGCTGCCAGCACGGCGGCGGTCGCTGCCCGCTGCTTGCTTTGGAGGACGACATGGCTTTGGGGAGGGCGACGACGACCTCCAACAACTGCAGATGTTCCAGCCGGACACCGTCGAGCTGTCCCCGTGGAAGACGGGCGGCACCTCCTGGATGGGTAGTCCCCGAGCGACGACAACACCTGCTGGGGCGGCGGCTTCGGGGCCCTTCTGCTGCCAAAACACCGTGGCAATGGATGACAGCATCCTTTGCGGATGCATCAGTAGTGGCATCCTGCTAGGATCCCCGCCCTTTGCCAGCCCGCTGGTGGAGTACCTTCCGGTGGCGCCCGCCAGCCCGACGCGGCCCACTCTCGATGGCGAGGGCCTGCTGACGACTGACACTGCTGGCGACGCGCCGTCCCCGATTGCGTTCCACTGGCGGTCCTGTGCCGACGGCATGGCTGTGGCGCTGCCAATGTTGATGACTGGGCTCTCGCCGCCATCGACGAGCAAAGTCGTGGGACGCGGGCTGCTGGCGGCGGCGGGTGCCTCAGCGCCGGTACTGGGCTACTCCGCCAGCAGCAGCAGGCCGCCGGCGGCCGGCGCAACGAGCACTAGCAGCGTGGAGAGCAGCAGTGGCATGATGATGCCGATGCCGGCGGGCTTTATGGCCACGCCGCCGGCACTGCCGCCGCCGGCGCCATCGGCGGCGGGCGGCCAGGCCATCATGGGCCCTTCCGCTGCTGCAGCAGTGGCTGCGGGCGTGCAGCCGACACGCCGCTCAACCCGCGCTAGGGTCATTCGTGACGCAGCCACTGGTGCCGCCGGCTGCGCCGCCACCGCCGCCGCCGCCGCTGCCCCCCAGCAGCCCACGGCGGCCCGGCGGCGGTACAAGAAGGACGAGCCGCAGCGGCGGGTTGAGCAGCGTACCCCGCCGCTGCCGCCCGTGGCTCCGGCCACCATGGCAGCGGGGGCGGCAGCGGGACAGCAGCCACAGCAGGCCGGGTGCAAGCCTGCGGCTGCTGCGGCTGCTGTGGGCAGCAAGCGCAGCCGCGGCGCTGAAGGTGCGGCATTGGGGCCGGCGGCGGTGCGGCAGGAGGGTGGTGATGGTGTGCAGCCGGTGGCGAAGCGGCAAGCGGTGCCGCGGCACGCAACCACCGCCACCGCTGCGGCACCCGGACCCGCCGCGGCCGCATCCGCGGTGGCCGCACTTCACCCCACCCAGCGGCTCCGGCTGCTGCTGCAGGCGTGCGCAGCATTCGCACGCGTGCGCGGCGGGCTGGCCCCGGCGGTGGCGGCAGCGGTGCCGCCCACGCAGCAGCCACCACATCCTCACCAGCACCAGCAACACCACCAGCACCGGCCGCTGCAGCTGGAGAACACCAACCGCATGCCTCCTGGACACCAGCAGCAGCAGGCCACACCGGCGCAAGCGGCCGCGCGGGTTCCCGCAATAATGCCATGGCAGGCGCAGTCACAGGCGGCCCAGCAGCAGCACCAGCAGCAGCAGCAGGTGCTCCCGGCCTGCTGCCTTGAGGCAGCGCTGCAGCCGCAGCAGCACCACCACCACCAGCTGCACCAGCAGCAGCTGCTGCTGCAGCAGCATCGCAACCAGCATCAGCTGCACCAGCACCACCACCAGCAGCAGGCGGCCGCGCTGCCGCCGGTGCAAGTAGCGCCTGCGCAGGCGGTGCCGGTATTGTCGTCGCAGCAGCAGTACTGGCAGGCGCAGGCACAGGCACAGGCGCAGGCGCAGGCGCAGGCGCAGGCGCAGGCGCAGGCGCAGGCGCAGGCGCAGGCCCAGGCCCAGGCCCACGCCCACGCCCACGCCCACGCCCACGCCCAGCAGGCGCAGGCCCAGGCCCAGGCCCAGGCGCAGGCGCAGGCCCAGGCCCAGGCCCAGGCCCAGGCGCAGGCGCAGGCGCAGGCGCAGGCCCACGCGCAGGCCCACGCCCACGCCCACGCCCACGCCCACGCGCAGGCGCAGGCGCAGGCGCAGGCGCAGGCGCAGGCGCAGGCGCAGGCGCAGGCGCAGGCGCAGGCGCAGGCGCAGGCGCAGGCGCAGGCGCAGGCGCAGGCGCAGGCGCAGGCGCAGGGGCAGGGGCAGGGGCAGGCGCCGCCGCCGCCGCCGCAGCAGCAGCAGCAGGCGGGCTCGGCTGGCCGTGCGCTGCCACAGCAGCAGCCTCAGGTGTCCCAGCAACTCCACGGGCATTACTACCAGCAGCACCAGCAGCTGCTGTGGGACGGCATTAACAGCAGCGTGCCCGCTACTGGGTATAACCACCAGCACCACGACCACCACCACCACCACCACCACCACCACCACCACCAGCAGCAGCAGCAGGCCGCACCGGCGCAAGTGGCTGTGCAGATGCAGTCAATGCCATGGCAGCACTGGCAAGCGCATGCATACTGGCAGCACGTGCACGTGCAGCGGCACCGGCAGGCGCAGTGGCAGGCGCACGCGCGGCGGCAGGCGCAGTTGCGGCAGCAGTGGCACGCGCAGCACCCGCAGGCGGGCGCGAACTACTACGTGCCACAGCCTCAGCAGCAGCACAGCCAGCAGGCCTACATTGCATGCCCTGCTGTGCCGGCGGCATCACCGCTGGAGCAGCAGTGGTGCGAGGGCGCTCATGGCGTTTGGTGCGCGATGCCCGCCATCCCAGCACCTGCCTACAACGGCGGGAACAACCAGCAGCAGTAGCAGGCGGCGGCCGTGCCGCTTGATTTCGATGTTCGTCCGACGGGTTTCGGGGCATGGGGTCTGGCAAACCCCATAGCCACGCACATTCATTTGGCTCCTAGGGGCTTGGGTGCAGTAAGCGTACATATGACGTACCAGTATGCTACTGCTACAGTTCGTAAGCAGGCTGGGAAACGCCTGCGATAGATCAGAGCGAGGCTGTCCACGGCGCACGTGTATACGGCTACGAGCGGTTGCAGTGGCACAAAATCAATGCGCTGTAATAACGTGCTGCAGCAGTACGGTACTCGTGATTAAGACTCGCTGCTTCCTTGCGATTACGCACTGCTGAACGGTGTGTACGGTGCTGCAAAATACGGTATAGGCGCCGCGGGCGGGGTTGGTCTTACTTTAACTGACGTAGGCCGAATGCCAGGGTCGTATGTCTGATATGATATGTGTGTCAGCAGGGGATAGGGAGACAAATGGTAGAGACGATGAAGGGGAAGGAGAATGGAGATGATAGGCAATCGGTTGGCAAAGATGATTGGGCTTTGCCCACACCGTCACAGGCGTAGGGACCGCCGTTGACATGTCCATCCCTTCATCAGGTGGTACACGGGGATGTTCCATTCCTTGTTCTTGTTTGCTGTTGATATACGTGCGTGTAGGTTGCGGTGCGATACCGGAATGAGGATCAGGCCTGCGCTAGCTTGCATCGGGCATTCGGGCGCGTGCGTGCACGTGCCGACTACGTGCGTGACGGAACTCGAGTGCGGCGGGTTGTGGCTTTGATTGTGGAGCATGAGCCGCCTTCCGCTCTGGTCTGCGTACGCTTTAGTTCCGCAACACTCGTCATTATGAGGAGCATGAGGGTGAGGGTGTGATACTGGCCCAGGCCCGAGTAGTCACGCGGCAACAGCCGCCAAGCTGTGATACGTTGTAACATCAACATTATTATTCACGGTAACACCATCATAAGCAGATAGAATGACATGGGGCCGCCGCGCAAGGGGATCGGTCACCGTACTCCATTCCTGTGTTTGCAGCAGACTGGCCCAGGGCCATCCATGCATTAGGCGCGGTGACACACGACAGCTACAGGCCCATGCGGCTTGTCCAAGCTGGTCCAAGCAATCCCCTGAGCTTCAGTGCCTAACACACCAATCCAGTGTGATTAGGCCTCAGCAGACCACTGAGGCCAGCAGTTGCAACGCACCACCATTACCACCATCCGAGCAGCAAGTACCGTAACGAGCAATATGAAGGAGTAAACTGCGAGCCGTGCCCACAGTGCAGCGACCAAGTGCCTGCTGCCACTTTGTTTGTAAAGTCACATAAATGTCGTCACCTGCCCAGAACACCGCCGCTGTCCGAGATGCCCGCAGCGGCAGGCACGGGCGCAGCCGCGCCGCTCCCGCTGCCACGCCTGCTGCTCGCCGCAACGCTGTCGCTGACCCGCTTGTCAGCCACACCAACGCCACCGGTCGCATCCTCATCTCCCGTTCCACCGCTCGCCGCCGCAATCCTTGGGCTCTCTTCATCCCCCCCATCACCGGACACGACGCGCCCAGGCGGCAATGGCGGCAGCTTTTTCCGGCTTAGCCCGCTACCCAGCGGCGACGCCCCATTCTTGTTAGTACTCCCATCCCTCGTGCCTGCAGCTCCGCCAAGCGGCCCCAGCGGGCTCAGCGCTGGTGGCAGCCCCCGCCCCGCCAACAGGCTTTTGCTGGGGCGGCTGTGCCCCGGCCCGCCGCTGCCACCGCCCGGCAGCACCACGGTCACGCTCGCGGCGCCGGAGCGCTTGCGGGCGGGGCTCAGGGCCGGCAAAACGCCCACTGTCGATGCGGCACCCACTGGTGCCGATGACGCCTCCGCTTGCGAGCCATCGTCTATGGAGATGCCATTGGTGGAGGCAGACACGGAGCGCGTGGCGACGACACCGTTCAGCGGCAGCCCCGCTGCCGCCGCCACCGCGTCCGCTTCCCCATCAGCAACAGCGGCAGCGATGGCCGCGGCCGTGCGCGCCGCCACTGTGGCTGCATTGGCCGTTGCCGCCGCGGTTGCCGCCGCTTGCAGCTCCTCTCCCGCCGCGCTCCACGCTCCACTCCTGGGGCTCCCAGAGGCCGTGCTCCCGATCCCCGCGGCCGCGAAGCGGCCCTTCCCAACCACCGCCGCCGCCGCGGCACCGCTGCCCTTGCCTCCACCCATCGACTTCTTCAGCCCCCCTGCTCCTCCCATTCCTAGCGGCGAGCCCGCCCCGTTCCTTGCCGCGCCCACCAATGGCGATCCCGGCCCCGTGAACGCAGAGCCGCGCTCCAGCGGCGTCAGCGGCGCCACATCCACACCCGACGCCGACGTTGCCGCCGCGTCTGGATCCAGAGGCTCCAGGCCATCAGCCATGAGACGCATGCTGTGGCTGCCGCGATGCAGAGCCGCCACCAGCCGTATCACCGCCGCCTGCAGCTGGCCCAGCAGGGCGGGGCAGGCGATGATGGTGTTCGCGTTGCGGTCCAGCGCCGCGCGCACCCTGCGAGGCGGCGGTGGCGTGGGGCATGGGGCTACGAGGGTCGAGAGGTGTGCGTGGACGGGAAAGGCAGCCGAGCCGGAGAATCGAGGCGGTGACTGTCGTGCAGGAGTGTGGAGGGCCTTGCTAGCAGGGCAGGTGCTGAACATGACCTGTAAATATGCGATGTAAAACTTGATCTCATCAACAACGACACGCCAATCGCCGCCACAAGCCGCCGCCGTCGCACCTGCCCGCTGCCATCATGTCGCCCGCCGCCTTCTTGACCAGGTGATCGTTTTCGGAGAAAAGCATCTCCGCCTCAGAGACCAGACCAGACACATCGGACGACAGCGCCGGCAGACCAGACCACGCCGCCCGGCCGGCCGCCACCGCCGCCTCCAGCGCGTCATATACCGCTCGATGCTGCACAGGGCACAGGGGCACAGGGCAGAGGCGGGGGGTTAGTCAGATGCATGCGCGCATGAAACGCAGGCGCCACGGCAGGTTACCTGCACATTGGCACCTGGGAGACACGCCGCCGCACAGCAGGGATACATCAGTGGCGGCACCGACCCATGCAGCAGTACACACCCACGCCACACATACGGCACTCACGTGAGGTGGCAAGCAGTCCGGGAAGGCCACGCCCTCCACTCGCGGCGTAATGCCCCAGTCCCAGCTCCAATCGCGACCCGACCCCAGAGCCTCCACTCCGCCTCCTGCTCCAGTGCCGCAACCGACGACGCTCCCTGGCACTCCGCTGAGGCTGCCGCCCATGCCATTCCACGTCCTCCCGAAACCGCCGCCGCCGCCGCTGATCGCCCCCGGCCACCCTGCTGCGCTGCCCGATTCCGACATCACCACAACGCGCGCATCCACGTCAACCAGCTCACACACTGGCATGGCCGCCGCGGCCGGCGATAGCAGCAGCGGCGCCGGCCGCAGCGTCGTCGCCGGCGGCGCGTCCCTAACCTTCTTGCTGCCGAAGGCTGAGCTGAAGCTGCGACTGGACGAGGCACGGCTTGGCGGCGCCTTCGCCGCGGCTGCGGCCGCGGCGGCGACAGCGGCGGCTTCGCTGCCACCCGTGGCGTCACTGGCAGCCTGCCTGGAAGTACGGACCGTCGCCTCCAGCACCAGCTTGACCCCCCGCACGGCAGCGGCGGTGAGCGGCTCGACGCGTCTGGGCGTCGTGGCCGCCGTAGCGGCGGCGGCGGTGGACTCCACACCGCCGCTGCCAACGCAACTGACGCCGCCGGTGCCGCCACCGCCGGCTGCGGCGCACTTGGCTAAGCGGAAAAGGGCGTGGTTAGCGCCCCCCACGGCCCGCCGCAGCGCCGCTGCGGCCTCCTCCGACTGGACCGCAGCGCTGACGCCGTGCACACTCGGCGAGCCTCCTGCAGCGGGACCCCCAACCGGACTCGCAACGGGGACAGCTCCGCCGCTGCTGCTCGGACGTCGCCCGCTGGTGCCGGCGGCAAAGAAGCTGGCACCGGCGCCGGCTCCGCTCGCTGGCGATGGCGGCGCGCCGCCGATACTGCTGCGCGCCAGAGGACTGGCGTCGTTAAACCGGTGGCTCATTGCTGCCGGAATCACTGCGTGTGCTGCGGCATACGTGATGCTGCCCACGGAACGAGCCACTGAGACGAAGCCGCTAGCAAGCGCCGCGAAGTTGCCGGCGGCGGGACTGTGCGGCGTCGGAGGCAGCGCGGCGTCGGCCGCAGCCGCGGCGGCGGCTGCGTCGCTGCGCGGCGTCACCGCCACAATGCGCCGCTGCGCGCGCGTCTGCAGCTCAATGGTGGGCACAGCCGCCGCGGCGGCGGCGAGCGCCGCCGCCTGCTGCGCTACGGTCGCGGCGGCGTCGCTGATGGCGGCGGCGCCGTGCGCGGCCGCCACCTGTAGCGGCGTGGCGGTGGCTCGCCGGCCCGTCAATAAAGGCACGCCGTCCTGTTCGCATGAGGGCCGGCGGCAGCGGATGATACCGGTAAGTTCTGTTTGAGAAGTTCACCCAATGCATTCTACATCTCTGAGAGGTTGCGCCCTCAGCTGCCCAACTGTGTTTGTCATGAAAGCATAGTACGGTATACGGTAATGACAAGTGCGGTTCCTGTTCTCTGCAAATTTAACACATTGTTTCGCTGCAAGGTTGAACCCTAGGTTGCCGCCCTGGGCTTTCTGATGGTGATGGGACTTCATCGTTGGGCCCAGGCACATAATCCGCGCCGACATGTTGCCTTTCCATCCGACGGGCGCACGGGCGCACCTACCTGCGGCCTCTCCTGCTCCCGCGTCACCAGCCGCCATGCAAAGGTGCGGGCGCCTGGTGCGGGCGACGGCACCACGTCCACGCGCACACGCAGCCCCGGCGCCACCTTGCGCAGCACCGCCAGGGCGTGGTTTACTCGAGCCGCCTGCACGTACGTGCGTGTGGCCGCAGGCCAGAAAGGTCAGCGACACGACACGCCCCATACTCTTCGCTGCTCCACTCCAACCACTACGGCACGGCTCCTACTCCCAAGGCTCGCACAGACTCCCGACACAACAGCCCTGTCGCCGCCGTGCCACACACTCCTCGGCACGGCACCTGCCTGCTTTTGGATGCGCTGCACCTGCAGGTGTTGTGCGTGACCCGCCCCCGGCGGCGCCGCAGCCGCCAGTCGCGGCAGCCGCCGGTCAGCGTTCTGGCAGGTGAGCCGAACCAGCAGCCCCGCGGCGGCATGTGTTCGGACCAGCGAAACGAGGTCCTGTTGCATGGTGTGTTTCACACGCCAGACACGCACGGCACGTGTAACATGCATGAATTCATCACACACTTCCAGCAGCCTCATGCACGGATACCTGCGGTATGTCCGCTGCTCTAAGCAACCACCATTTGCGTGCCACTGCGCACGTACCACGTGCCCCGCCTCCCTTCCGCAATGTCAACCATTCCCACGCCGCGGCGCAACGCGCAACCTTCGTCAGCCTCCCCCGCGGCCCCACCTGCAGCGCCTCCGAAAGCTCCCGGTCCGCCTCCGCCACCGCCGGCCGGCTCACCAGCAGGTGCCGAACCTGTAGCACGTGCCGTACGACACACGCACACGTACAGTTACACACCGAGTCCTCCGCCCACAGGAGTTCCTAAGGCTACCATGCTCCGTTGCTAGCTGCCGCAGCATGCAAGCTATAACCACGTCACACCGTACTGGAGTTCGGCGGGCGGGCACGTGCGGTGCCCGACATTGCCCGTGGCGCAACCCGCCGTGCGTCATGCACTTCCAACTTGCCCGCTAGCGCACGTGTGCTAAACCGCCAACTCCTCACCTCCCATGGCGAGGGCCTGCCGCTGCCGTCCGCATAAGCTACATCCACCAGCAGCTGGGGGGTGCTGCGCACGCCGTCGGTCCACACCTCCAGCAGCAGTGAATGGTTTGGGTCGGGCGCGGCCGCCGCAGTGCAGGCGACCTGCGTGCGACAGGTGCAACAGGTCACCGTACCAGTGTGGAATTGTGCAGGTGACAGACAGCCAGACGTCGCTTGCCGCGACATATGTAATTCGTTTATTGAAGATGTGGTCAAGTTTAGTGAACTTTGAATGGAGACAATCAAAAGCACAGCGTTTCCTGGCCTGAGGACACGTGCAGTGCCAGGTCCGGTCCGCATAGCCCCCACCCACGACACAGCCTCCCGCCTCCTAGGCGGTCTACGTACGTGTAGTTCCAACAGCGCATCGTTCAGCACATTGTTAAGCTCCACCACTTCGCCCACAGCGTCCTCAAACTCCTCGAAGAAGGTGTCATACGTGGGGATTCCAAGCCGCTTCAGGTGGAACTGGGCCACTGACTGGTCGTCCCGCTCCTTTTCGACGCGTGGGATGTAGGCGAGGCCCGCCCCAGCAAGGGGCGCGCTTCGCGATGCCCCACAACCTATTTCTCACGTCGCCAAAAACGCTTTGCGCCAGAGGAAGTCCCTCGCTGAGAGGTATCGTATACAACTGTCACGTACATTAACGGTAAAATCCGCGTACACAGGACCTTCAGTACTTTGGGGTTGTCGATGTGGTTTGACAAGTAGGAGGGAGAACCTTGCAAGGCTAACTTGTAACGTATTAATGAATAAGGAATAATCACGTTTGCACTACGCGGGGGCAGCCTTCCTGAGGCGGTGTTCGCCCACCGTCGCGAGTTCGTGGGTGGGAACTCACGGGTGGGAACCCTCATTCCCGTGTGCCCGGTCAGGGGTTCCCGGTTCCCGGTGCCCGGTGGTCCGCTGGCGGTCAACCCTGCCTGTGCTGTTCTACCCAGCGACCAGGTGCCTATGGCAGTCAAAACCTGGAACAGAGATGCCTTATAGCTACTGTTATGTTCGGCGTTGTTGTATTGTATCCCTGCACCGCGGTGGTGTTCCTGGTAGTACAGGCTGCAACGCCTCCAAGGCGCATCCACACCCGCTTGCACCTGGCTGCGGCGTTGTACCTGACCTGGCACCTGACACCCATGCGGCGACACTTACGACAAAGTGATTATTACACTTGTCGCAGTCCATCGCAGCCCTGTTGCGCAAGCCGTGGCGGATGCGCCATCCATTGTAGCTCGACCCCTCAGGCCGTGTCTACCCGGTCACTGAATTGAATTGAACTCCTCCTACACATTTGCGCCTGTAACATGCCGAGCGCTTACGCCCTCGAAGCTATTGACATGCCCAGTCTTGTCCCAGTTCGCCACCCCAGCGAAAGAAACCAAGCGTAATATTAGGACCCTCATAAGCATGCACGCTCTGGCTTCAACGCCATATTCTGTGACTCCATATGAGGCTCGAGGAAGTTCGTGTAAGCAGTCACCCTAGGCCCCCATGCTGCAGTCTACTGCAATCGCCAGGTCGTGCAACATACAGTCACCATAGGTCCACGTTCATCGTTGCAACCTACATGCTCCTCCTATCCTGAGTCCACTCCCGCGCACACGCGCAACCGCGGCCCTCAACCGCCACGATGGTAACGGCATCATGCTGCGTGTACATGCGCATGCACCAACAGCCGCCACAATCTTGGTTAATGCACATCAAAATGAACCAATCAGGGTATCTTACGTCGAAAGTGTTCTGCGTAACTAGAATGAGTTCCTACGGCATTGAGTGCATTGACCGCTACCGCGCGCCGGCAGTGCCAGCTGCAGCGGCTGCGGCCGCAGGCGCGCCTGGCGTTACGGCACCGCCCGGCGCGCCCGGAGACGCGCTGACAGCAAAGCCGCCGTAGCCCATGCGAGACAACATGGCAATGGTGTTGGGGTCGTAGCCGGCCGACTGGTACACGCCATTGCCGCCCGCCCCCGCACCCGTCACGGCGTCCGCCTGCTGCTGCTGCTGCTGTTGCTGCATTTGCATTTGTTGCATCTGCTGGTGGCGTGCGGCAGAGAAGGAGCCCGCGCTGGCGGCGCTGTTCTCGCCGGCCAGCGCCGGCAGGTGTCGCATCGACTTGCCCATGGACATGCTGCCCAGCGTGCTGCTGCCGTACATGTGCGGCATGCCGTACGCGCTGGCGCCGCCGTACGCCGCGTAGCCGTACGCCTGGGCCATCGCCATCTGCGCCGTGTAGTCGGCGCTGGTGCCGTGCGCCGCCAGTGCGGGCGCGTCGTGCGCCGGCGGCGGCGTGTGCGCCGCCGCGGAGCCGTTGCCGGCGGCGCCGTACATGCCCTGCGCATACGCCTGCCCGTACGCCGCCGCCATCTGCTGCTGGTAAGCCGCCTGTTGCTGCTGGTAAGCCGCGGCCTGCTGCTGGTAAGCCGCCATTTGCTGTTGCTGCTGCTGCTGCAGCGCGCCCGCCGCCGTCAACGCAGACATGCCGCCCACGCCAGCGCCGGGCAGCCCTGCCGCGCCAGTGCCGCTCATGGCCGCCACGCCTGCGCTCGCCGCCAGGTTCTGGCCTTGCTGCCCCATGGCGCCTGCCGCCAGCGCGTTCTGTGCCATCGCCAGGGCCGCCGGGTCCATGTTGGCGGCTGTGAGCGCCAGCGTCATGGTGGCCGCCAGCTCGGTGGGGTTGACGGCGGCGCGAGCCAGCGCCAGCATCTCCGGCGAGAAGTTGGGCTTCATGATGGTGCGAGGCAGTTTGGTTTGCAGCTCTGCAAGACGTAAGGCACGGCGGTGGTGGAAACGGTGTGAGCCTGGAGACCGAGGTAAGCATGGAGGCTGCACGGAGGTCGGCCACGAGCGAGGGCTCGATGACACAGCTGTCGCCAAGCATGCCCCGCCGCATTCAGCCCCGCCCCGCCCAGCGCACCTGCAAGCTTGGCGGTCAGGTCGGCCTTGACCTCCTTCTGCGCGCGCGTGTAGGCGTCCACGATGCGCTGCACGTTGCGCGCGTACGCCTCAAACACCTGCTCCGCCTCAAAGATGGCTGCCAGGTCGGTGTTCACGACCTGTCCAACATCAGGGACACAAGCAAGGCCGGGTACGGTGCCCAGGTATACGGTCAGCTTCTTGGAGAGTACAGGATAGAAAGGGCGGGTCTCCGGTCCAGTAGAAGCAGCGGCAGGACACATAGTACCCGGCGTGGTTGCGACATCGCACCCACCTTGACAACCGCCGCCGCTTCCGAGATGCTGAGCTTGTGCGCCTTGGCGACCTCTGGTGCCATGGTGTAGAACTCGCGCACCTCCTCGTGCAGCTTCTTGTACTGCTCGCGGAGGGGCCCCAAGCTCACGCGGCTCTCCTGCACCACCGCCGCGAGCGCCAGCAACGCGTCCCATACCGCGCGCATCTGCAGCAAGAGCAGCAACAAGCACAAAGTTCAGGGAGCATACCCGCGCAAGACCATTGCCTGCTCCAGCACCCGCCTAACGTAGTCACGTTCCTCCCTACTCCTTCCGTTGGGCTTGGGCATATGATCCACCTCCCGCAAGGTCGTGCCTCCTGACGTCTTCGCCCCGACTGCTGCCACCCTGACTGCGCCCCCGCCAGCCCGCACCTGCGCCGGCAGGAAGTCCGGGAAGGTCTTGTCTATGAGCAGCGCCTGGTCTACCACCACGTCCAGCTCAAAGCGGAACGTGGCGGCGTCGTTGGTGAAGCGCGGTGTGATCGTGAACGGCTCCTGCGGGTGGCAACATCCAAGGTGAGGAGTCAGTCTCACGCCGCACCAGGCGTACCCAGCCCTGCTTCCTGCCTGCCAGCATGATTTCATCGGGTCCTGTCATCGCATACGTATGCTTTCATCCGGCCTCCCTTCCTCTCCACCCCAGCCTCCACCTCCCCCCCCGCTATCGCCGTACACGTATCACACCACGCGCCCCTCCCTTCCCAGCCGTCACTCACATAGTGCGTCAGCAGTGTGACCAGGTGCACCGAGTCCAGCTGCCGCTTGCACATGACCCAGGTGGTGTCCGCCACGCGCCTGATGGCCTCGCACACCATGAAGGCGATGTCGCCCAGGCTGCCGTCCGGCAGCGACAAGGGCGTCGAGTAGATCCAGGCGGTCTTGGCTGTCGCCTTGGCCAGTTTGAACAGCACCGCGTTCAGCTGCTGGATCTTGCGGTTGGCCTCCACGTACTCCTTGGCCACCGGCAGCGTCTTGAGCTTGCGGCAGTTCTTGGGCTCCTCCACCAGCGACAGCGGCGGCTCGTACCTGGAGGCGTGGGCGTGGTGTGGGTGTGCACAAGGGTGCAGCAGGCAAGTGATGAGGGGGGGGATATGGGGCGACAATCAATGGTTGTTGGTCAGAGCCCCTCCAGAACAGAAGCGCGTTTCCACTCCGTTACGGCCTCTGCGCCTCCTCTTCCGCTGACCCGGGCGCTCTGTCAAACAACCCAACCACTCTAACCCCCCGTGAGCAACCCGCCAGCGCCCCAAAACACACACACACACACACAGAGCACGTGGCCTCACTTTTCAAACAGCCTGGCCAGCTCGTTGCCCACCACCGCCACGCTGCGCTCCGCCTTGAGCAGCGCGTCCGTCATGCCGCTGTACACAACGTCCACCAGCGTCGCCGGCACCGCCTCCACCCCCAGGATGGCGGCGGCGCTGCCCGGCGCCGGCCCCGGCTCCTCCGCGTTGCTGCGCACGTTGCTGAGGTTGCTGGGCCCGTGCAGCATGCCGTTGGAGCTGGGGTAGTGCTTGGAGGCCGCCTGGGAGGCGGCGCGGGAGAGCGCGCCCGCGCCGGATGGGCTGGTGACGCTGCCGGTGCGGCCATGCCGCGCGGAGGCTCGCGGGTTGTGTGCGGACTTGGGGTCAGCGGCGGCGCCCGAGGTGACGGCGACGGCCAGCTTGGAGGGCTGAGGGTGACGCATAAGGCGCACGTGCGTGCAGCGGCCCTTGACGGGGCACGCGGCAGGCGTGACGTGAAAGTATATTCCGAAGTTCGGGCCCAAGTGCTGCTGCAGCCCGGACACGCAGGCGTTGAAGTGGTTGAGGTGCTGGGTGGTCGTCAGCGGCTGCAGGTCCTGCGTGTCCGAGGCGTCCGTGGACGCCGACTCCGCTGTGCCCGGTGGCCGCCCCGGGCCCGACGGCACGCCGTCACTACCGGGTTGCCCGTTCAGGCCCGAGGCGCGAGGCGGCGAGCTGGTGGTGGCGGCCTCCGCCGTCGCGCCGGCGCCCGGGCGGCCGCTGGCGGTGCGCGCGTCGCCCGACGGCGAGCTGGCGTGCGGGCTGGCCTCCGTCAGCAGCGCCAGCGTGGCTGCCCCCGAGGTGTCTAGTCGTGCTAACCGCGGCACGTCCAACACAATGTTGTTGCTGCCGCTGCCGCGGGCCAGGCCGGCGCTGGCGCGCCCGGCCGTCGCCGCAGCGTCCGCCTGCTGCTCCATGAACTCCATAAGGCTCAGCCGCGCCTGCGCCAGCGCCGCATCCGCCTCCCGCAAGTCCTTGTTCTTTAACCATTCCAAGAGGATGTGGTGCTGTGGCGCTGCACGCTGTTTGTTAAACGGCGTCACCAGGTCCAGGTTCACAACATCGACGTTGCGGCCCACGGACACCTCCGCGACCATTGCGCCGAGGGCGGGCGCCAGAAGGTTCTGAACATTGACTGCGTAGTCATTGATGACGTTATTCCATGTCACAAATTGAGCCAAAATGGTCTCCATCTCCTCGAGCGTTGCGTCAAACTCTGCCACATTTGTCCGCTGTAGGACAATCGACTCGAGCTCGAAGTCCTCGGGGTCGCGCACCACTGTGATTTCTGGGACCACAGTGGCGCGCGACGTGCTTGCCCCGCAGCCTATTTTCGCTCAACTTAACCCGGGTGCAAACATGAGGATGCACGCGCCCCGCCGGGTAGACGCTGTCTCCACAGCGCTATCGGTTTAGCTGAGCGCAAAATGCACACAGCGATCCTTGAATACAGGCCGCGGCCAGCCTAGTGAGGGCGCCGGGCCCCCTTTTCTTGTGCTCACACGAGTATTTTCCCGCCGTCGCAGCTGTTGTTAAGTCTCAAGATAAGCGGCTGGGCTGCAGGGGCTGAGCGGTAAACAAGCTTGTGGGCCGCGGTCGGTCGTGGAAACAACGTCGCGAACTCCCCTCTTGTCAAGTCGTGGCTGCCAACAATTGCAAATAAATCTGAGCTCGTTGGTGGGTCCAGGCAAAAGCTTGGCCATGCGGTAGTTAAATATAAGGCCTTTCCTGTGAACTTGTTCCAAGATAATTTGCTACATATCAACGTCTTAGCTTGTAACTGTTTTAGCAAGAGTGTTGACGACGCTGCTGTGGGGCCTGTGCCCGCCCTGGCCAAGGGACGGGATGAGGGATGCTGCTCTGGAAACATGCACTGTGGACTGCCTCAAATGATTTCGTGTGAGTAACGAGGCTTTGCTATAACATGCAAACCATTGCAAGCACCACACAGCTGCAAATGACAAGTCGTTATCAGTGACAAACTAATAGGCCTGAAACAGTTGCGAACTGACTACAAACGCACATCTGTAGGTATAATGTGTGGGAGAGCAAAGTGGAGGGCTTGCAGCCCAGCCTTTGCGCTGGTGCTGCTGCTTTTAGCAGTCAGGACGGAGCTGGCGCGATGCCACGGACAGTACAGCTCGCTGGGCGACCTGCTGCACTGGTATAAGCACGCGTCAACGACACATTCGAACCTGATGAGGTAAGGGGCTTCCCAAAGGCTAGACTGCAACTTTCCGGCTTGGCCTGGCACCCGTAGCACGTCTTGGTGCCGCTCACCCAACCTGTCCACACCTCTTTCCTGTCTACTGCTACCCGATGGGCGCAGCTTCACGGAGATGAAGGAGCCCGGGCATGAGCACGTGATGATGCCAGTGATCACCATCACCAACCCCAGCAGCGGCTGTGAGTTTACCTATCTGCGGGCTGCGGGGCGGCGGGGCGGTGGTCTGCACCGGAGGCTGCGTAAACCAACATGGCATGACACGCCAAACAGGAGGACGGCTGGTATCGTCCTTTCGAATCTGCTTTGTGTTGGGATGGCAGCGCCTGGCACCCGTTGGTGAACTCTTCTTCGCGCGCCCTTGCTTGGGCGTGGCCACTGCTGACGGCCCAAGCAGCAGGGCCATCAGCAAGACAGCTGACTCTGCCACCTTGCAGTTTGCAACCGCCAGGAAATGATACCCCGCAATCTACCATTTGCAAGTGGACTAATGCGTCCTCCGCTCATGCCCGCAACCTGTCCCGCCTGCAGTGCCGCCGGCTGAGAAGTCGCTGGCTGTGCTGGTGTTCGGGGAGCACGCGCGTGAGCTAATCACGTGCGAAGTAGGGCTGTGGATGTCGCGGGTGCTCGTTGGCGACACAGCGGAGATCTTTAGCTGGGCCGAGTGGGCGACGGCCTTTGAGCCGCTGGGCATCGCCAAGGCAGAGTGAGTGCATCGTGGGCAGTGCGTCGTGGGTGCGCGGCCTTATGCTGAGGTCAGGCGGCGGTGCTGTGATGTTGAAGTCGGGGGCTGCACGGTTGGAGTAGATGCTGTCAGCGTACGGACGTATGGTGGGCAGGGACTTGGACTGGTGCGGCGGGTTGGCAACCAGGTGCAAAGCTGCATGAATGACCCAGATAGGGTTGCACTGCGCACGTGGGGTGGCGCCCCATAGTGGAGGGCGATGGCATGCCGCATTCAAGTCATCCAGGGCAATGCCATCCCGCACTGAAGTTTCTACCTTGCGCTCCTGCAGTGTGGAGAAAACGGTGAAGGACTGGGTAAAGAATATAACAGACAACCTCGTCTTGAAGGTGAGGAAAGGGTGTGGGGCAGGCATGGGGAGAGGGGGCAGGCAAGACAGGAGGAAGTTTCACAGGTGCTCATTCGTCGTTCGTGGGTCTCACACGCCCTCACTCTCCATATGCATGACGCCCGCCTGCCCGGTATCGCGCAGGTGATTCCGGTGGAGAACGTGGATGGGCGGCAGGCGTGGGAGGCGGGCAACCTGTGCCTGCGCAAGACGGCGCACGGCGTGGACCTGAACCGCAACTACCCCTTCGGCTTCGCCAGCGAGGTAAGGCCTGAGCAGCGGGTTGCAGTTCGTGGAGGCGCTGCAGGGTCAGCTCTTACAGCGAGCGGGATGCCCCGGCCCGGTGCACGTTGTACTGTGCACACGCGATCTAGCGCTACACATGCCAGCAGCGGGGTCTGTGCACTCACTGAAACATCGGCCACACGCATGCGCGATGCTCCCACCTGACCGTGCCCTACGCTTGCATACCTGCAGCCCGCGCACTCGGAGATGTACGGGGGCCCGTTTGCGTTCAGCGAGCCGCAGAGCCGCATGATCACACGCCTGGCCACCAACGGGCCCGCGCGCGACCGCGGCGTGGCGAAGGTGCGTGCTGCTGTTGCGGAGCCGCGCGCCTGGATGCTTGCGGGGCCACAAGTGTCGTTGTAAGTTGCATGACAGAATGTCCATACTTCCTTCTGCAATGCCTGTCTTTACTAACCAACTGACCGCTCGCAGGCCTACGTAAACGTGCACAGCGGCGAGTGGGCGGTGTACTCGGGCTGGGACAGCAAGGCTGCCATCGGGCCCGGTCTGCCGGTGAGACGGTGGGGAGGGCCCCTAACCGGCCCTCAAGAGGCCACACATGCGCAAATGCATGTGTTATCGTAGCGGCAGGGTTGCGTACGTGCAGCAGCGCGGCACGTGTGTGGAGTTTCAGTGACATGACGTGTATCCCCCGCCCCAAAGCCTCCGGCTGTGCCACAATCCCCCTGATGATTCCCACACACCCGTTACCGCCCTCGCCTGACTTGCCACGGCTGCAACTCCTCCACTCCACTCCACCCCACTCGTGTCTCGCTTCCTCGCTGTCAGGGCGACATGGGCGAGGTGCTGCTCAAGAGCGGCGACGTGTGCCGCTGCCAGGCCGGCCCCGCCGGCGCCGTGTCCAACTATCTGGCGTACGGCACCGGCATGGACTTCATGTACACGCAGCTGGGGGTGCCGTACGCGCTCACGTACGAGGTGTACGGCAGCGATAACGCGGGACTGCTGGGAGGTGAGCGGGCGCGGGGGGCAAGGGGCGGGGCGTATGGTGTGCTTTGGCCCGAATGCGTGTGTGTGCAGGATGTCGCACAGCCACCGCAGCACGGCCGGGACCACGTCAACTATGGCAATGCGAAACTATGCGCAAACGCGAGCCGATAGTGTTTTCACATGTTTGGGACCTGTTTGGGCCACAATAACAATCCTCATATTATGGGCTGCACAGCCGGGTCTTGCTGTTGGCTCACCACTGCCCTTGTCGCCCCTGGTCCACATGGATCCCCCATCCCCCCCCCCCCCCCCGCCCCCTCGCCCAGGCCGCAAGAACCAGCCGCTTGAGTCGTTTCCCTTTGCCAACGACGACCGCATCGCCAAGGCCGTGCCCCGCCCCGACGACATTTTCCCCAAGGGTCTGGGCCACCACCACCACCAGCACCAGAAGCAGCACCAGAAGCAGCACCGTGTCGCCGCGCACGCCACACGCGCGCGCCGGCGCAGCGCCTGGGAGCAGCAGCAGGGCGCCGGCAGCGCTGGCGGCGCCGGGCTAGATGCTGCTGATGCTACTGCTGCGACCGGCGGCAGCGGCACAGACAGCCCCGGCTGGCGCCATCGCGCTGCGGCGCTGCGCCGCGTGTTCGCCAAGCGCGGCGCGGAGGGCGAGGGCGTGGCCATCGCGGAGCGCTTCCGCGCTACTGCCTTCAGCGGCGCCGATGGCGCCGAGGTCTCCGGCGGCTCGCGGCGGCTGCGCACGTACGCGACCCCGCGCTACAGCGCCGAGGAGCTCGCTGGCGAGGACACGGACGTGGATGAAGATGCGGAGGACGTGGATGTGGAGGACGTGGATGTGGATGTGGAGGACGCGGACGTCGAGGCGGCGGCGCAGGTGTTCCTGGGCAGCGACCGCCACGCGGGCGGCCGCGAGCGCGCGGCGCTGGAGGTGGAGGAGCTCGGCGCCGATGCCGAGGAGGCGGAGGTGGAGGCGGAGGTGGAGGCGGAAGGCGGCGCGGGCGCTGCTCGCACGCTCCAGGCGGAGGCTGTGGCGACGCGGGAGGACGCCATCCTGACCATGGTCCGCAGCCGGCCTGCCGTGAGTGCTGGGACCAGGACTGTGGGGGATTGGCGCGGGTCTGGCGCCGCCTGACTGTCTGGAATTTTTACGATGCAGGGCTTTGCATCCAGTAATACGTTAATGCGCCGGCGCTTGCGCGCCCCGAGCCAACCTCCCGCTTCACATTCATACTCTTGTCGCCGCTCACGCCCGCAGGTGCTGCAGCGCTGCTTTGACATCTTCAACCCGCAGCCCGGCCCCACCTACCGTGACGTGGTGGCACGCTGGGTGGTCATCCTGCTGTACACGCTGGACCACGTGGCCGACCCCGCCAACCCCAAGCCCTCGGCGCACCCGCTCCCGGGCACCGTGCTGGCGGGCGCGGGCGCAGCGCAAGCGGGCCACCGGTTGCAGCACCACCGGCGGCTCATGGGCATGGAGGAGGAGGCGGAGGGCGCAGGTGCGGAGGCGGGGGCGAAGCCGGGCGTGGAGGCGGGCCGGGGTCAGGGCCACGCGCACGCGCGTGCGCACGTGCATGCGGCGCATGCCCACCTGCACAAGCGCCACTCTGGCGAGCAGCCTCCCCAGCACGTCGCTGACGCCGCGGCCGCCCGCTCTACACAGGACGCCGCTGAGGACAACGGCGCCGGTGCCGCGGCCACTGCTGCTGCCTCTGCCGCCGCTCCGGCGGCGGGCTCCGAGCCCGGGGCGTCCTCTGGCGAGGAGGGCGAGGGCCGCCTGGGTGAGTTCGAGTCCCGTCTGCGCCGCCGCGAGCACGAGGTGGACCCCGTGATGCGGCAGCACAGCCTGGTGGTGTTCCTGGCGCTATGCTGCCTGGGCGCGGTGTTCGTGCCCTGGCTGCTGGCGCTGAGGAAGCTGCCCAGCGGGGGCGCAGGTAGCCTGGCGGCGGGCGGGCCAGGCGCGGGCGGGCACCTGCCGTTTGCGGTGGCCACGGGGAGCAAGTCGGTGGGCGGCCGCCGGCAGCGCACGTATGGCTAGGCGCGGCGGCTGGGATGTTGTGCAAGAGTTAGACCCTCAGTGCGCTGACAACACTGCGAACTGCAGTGACGGAGGCGTGGGTGCATCGGATGACCTCGGTAAGAGGGAGGTCTTTAGCCGTTTGCGAGATGAGTAAGCAGGGCTGGCATAGGACCAGCAGTAGACTAGCGTCCATCGGGGGCATTACGCCAGCAGGAGATGAGCACAAGTCTGTGGCAATGCACTGTGGAGAAGTAGGCACGGGGTCACTGCCCCACTTAGCATGTAGTAGTAACTTACCAGGTGGCAGGATTGCAGCACGGCTGTAAAAGTGGATGTCGTAGCTGCGGGTGTGCGATGGGACAAGGTTAAGGCAGGTTGGTGAATTCCCATAGGGTGCAGCGGATTCTCAGACCCCAGCACATGGCAAACAATTTGGGACGGCAGTGCATGAGCGCGCGGCGGTGGTTGGACGCCGGAGTGGATCTCGTGGCTGCGGGTAAGTGTGTGTCATTCATTCAGTCAACAACGTCATCGGCCGTGGGCGATACGCACCTCACATGCATCCCAGTTGTCAAGCGGTCTAAGGATAGGATACGCACTTCACAATACCATCCCCGCTGCTTGTGAGGGCCAAGGGTTCCTGTGAGGGCCCCACTCAACAGGGCAAGCCAGCAAGGACTCACGGGATGTGGCTTCAAAAGTTCAAATGTAGTGGCCCACGGCCCAGTTTTACAGCATGTGAGTCTCCCTCATCTCCATCCTCGCTAAGAATCAAGTCTCTCTCCTCTCGGTGATCCCATATAATGTACAGTTGCCCCGTCGCCCATCACAGTCCTATTATAATGTTGTCGTGTTGCTCCAGTGGCGCTTCCCAACATGCGTACTTCAATTCAGAGATCTCAACTCGATGCAAAATTACGCTCCCAGTCCTGTCCCGAGTCTAGTTTGCCACCGTCGTCAGTCACCTGCATCACCACGGGTCCACGCGCAGCCTCTTCCTTCCTGACCTGCCAATGTTGCTACCGTACTACATCTACCACCTCCAGTTTGCAGGCCGCAAACGCTACGAGCCAATGACCTGCCTCCAACTATGGACGCACATGTCTACCTATCACTCCCTGACACCAACGAGCACTGCACCAGTCTGCGGCCTACCACCCAAAACAGTGGCTGCACCGACACCATCGAGGCGCGCATGCTCTGATCCTACATGCACTGACGTACGGCGGTTAACAAGTACCACTAGTACCCGACGGCCGCATCCGGCCGCGCCCACACTGCAAGGTAAGCTCGTGTGATAACGCTTGTTCGCATCACGCTCTGCAAAGGATTTGTTGTATGAGACACACAGCAAGCTGGCACCATTCGCCAGCACTAACCGACCAAAAAACATACACACGCACACTGCCGCCCGTGTACTTCCAAGACCCTCCGCGCAAAGTTGTTGCTGCGGCCATTACCAGAACCGTGCTAATCAAAACAAACATGCACGGATGAACAAAATTGTGGTCTACATGCTAAGCAAGAATACCCTTGGCCCTAAGGATGGAAACAGCGTGCATTCCTGCTGTGCCCCCTCCCTCGCAGCGCCGCGCGGCGCACGGCGCGCCCCCAGCCACCGTGCCCATCGCTCACTGCGCGGATGCCTGCTCCTGCGTGAAGCCATACCATCGTGCTGGCTGCCTGAAAGTCAGGCGGCGCGTCGATTACCGTCATCTCGGCCGCCATCCTCTGCGTCGGCCTCCACCACCGTCCATCCACGCGTGTCTGTACCTGCTCACAAGCTGTGCAGGATGCGGTAGACGCAGAACGGCCCAGGCCGGCATCCAAACTAGGACGCGACGGCGTGGTGGGCGTGGCGCAGGCCCAGGCGTTGTGTTTGCGTCTCAATCATTACGGATGAGGACTCTAGCAGCGCCACCGCCGAGCGCCGGTAGGCGGGGTTGATGGTGATGTAGGCCACCTGCCAGATGAAGCATCCCACCACCTGCGGGCGTTGACATGGCGCGGGTGTGCAGCGGGGAAGCGGGGGCGCAGGCGTGTCAGATGAGCAGGCGTGGAGATGACCGGGCGGGGCAAGGTGTGCCGCCCGACGCCAAGGTGTGCCGCCCGAGGCGTCGGGTGCTGGCGATACCCAAGGGCGCGATCTGTGCTCTAGTAACACTGCAGTATGTGGGTTTGACCGTGTCACACGTCCGCATGTGGGTGAAGCCCAGCAAGTCACGCGCTAGGGTGGCAAGCCACAGGCTGCAAGGCACGACCACTACCCAAAAGACGTGTGCGCCAGCTCAGCACTGCTCCCAAAAAGCGCCGCGCCCTTAGCGACCCTCACCTGGTCCAACAGGAACTTCACGCTAAGCGCTAGCGGGCTGGTCGGCGCCGTTGGAAGAATAGAAAGGTCCATCCAGCGCCCGAAGCTCAGGAGCACTGGCCCGGCACAGAGCGCACCCACGCAGAGCATAGTGCCTGTGCGACTGAAGCTCCATTGCTCCCGCAGCGTCCTTTTCCGGTCCCTATTCATGAACTGCGTGAGGCAGTCTCCGAACGCGAAGCCGATGGCCGTCGGCACGCATTTTGCCAGCAGCGGCCTCCGCTGTAGCTCGCGAGATATGCGAATGGCGAGCACAGCCGGTTTCCGGCGCAGACTGAGCGAGTTCCATGGTTTGCCTGGGTCCATCTTTCTAGGCCCCAATTAAAGCCTTGAGGGTCGCTTTGTGTGCTGGCGCACCGATACAAGACGCCAAGGTTCTACACAGAAGTAAATTGTTTCCGGTTCCGAAGAATGAGCATCGAATAATACGCTCGGCAAGCACTAACTTTAGCCAGCTGTAGCCAGGCAGGGCAGGTAGTTTGGATGAGTGTAGATAATACTCGAATTGTGACGACTCCAATAGAACGCACGATGAAAGCTGTGCCTGCTTTCAGAAAACTCCGGATGAAGCTGTTCCATGCACGGAACCGAGGTTGGGGTGTCCGCACTTGAATGCACTGTTGCTCGATGCATTATAGCTACAAGTGAACCAGACGTTGGAGCTGGAGGGGAACTGGGGACACAGGCACTGTGTTGACGATGGCCACCCTGGACCTGGACGTTACTGGGAACCGTGGATTTACACAGCTCATGATGCATTGCATCACATAGGAGTGGAATATGCAGATGAACCCAGCATGAAGCATAATCGAAAGTCCACCGCACACACTGCGGCACTGCGCCGCTTGCGCGTGCGCCGCTTGCGCGTGAGTTGCTGGTGGCCGCGCGCACGGGCAGGCTTTGGTGCAACCAGCGGGTGCCCAATCTACTCCAGTTGGGTTCACGGTATGTAAGGGGCCATATGGGGGCCAGAGCGTGGGGCCAGAGCGACCATGCCACTGGGAGGTTGAAATGTGCACGTCGCTGTACGTCGCTGGCACACTTCTATCATTCTCTGCCGGTGTGTATGCGCCGGCAAGGCTGGCGTTATCAGGCGCTACGCAAAACCACCTGGACAGCAGGCGGTATCTCTAGGTAACAGCAGCCAGGGCCGACAGCCTGCACGCGCTCTGCTGGAGGATGAGCAGATCCAGCCGCGCCCGTCCGCGCCATACGCTGATGCATGCGATGATATACGTAAGATAAGCGAGCTAGGAAGTAGCCGGACACTCGTTTCCGAATCGGAAAAGAGGGCAGGCGCGTAACAAGCTCAAGCCCGCCTAGGCGTCTCCCCTTGCTAAACGGCACCGGTGCGAGAAGCCCAGGAGACACGGATAGGGAGCCCGAGCTTGAGAAGCTCCTGGCTCGAAATTAACAACTTTCAAGTATACATTATTACGATGGCAGCTCGTGCTCGTGATGCTGGCTTGCTGCCCAAGCGTGTGAAATGACCGGACGCCTTCCGGATCCAAGCCGCGGTACGACTTCTGCAGTCGTTTAATAGCGGACGCGCGTGCAGGTGCTGGTCAGCCTTCAATATACTCAATACACATTGTGAGGGCAAACTGAAACGAGGACTGGTGAGTGCTCAGCGATATACATCCGTCAAGCCGTCGCTCGGCATTCCTACCTCGCTCACCCGCGAGTTCAGCCCGCCGAGTACCCTTGTGGCGCGCCGTCGTCAGTACTCCCAACTTCCGCATTGAACCAGGTACGGCAGCAGGTCATCATCGGTGGTGTGGTTTTGGGTTGGGAGCAGGGTTGGGAGGCATCCTGCCGACTGCAGGTGTCCACTCCAGAGCAGCCACACGCTCGCTACCTGTGTATGATTGCTCTCACGTCTGCAAGTACATGTCAAAGCGTGCCAAATTATGGGCCTCTGCTCAAGGGACGCAACGCCGTGCGAATGCTCTCTTCGCGACGTGTTAATGGTGTGCGACCGCCCAACTCCTGCTTTTCACACTCCCACACTAATCAAGCTTCCGCGCTCACCAATTGTGGCACAGGTGCTACGTGAATACAATGAGGACTTCGCTGTGGGGCCACGCCCAGAGCGGTAAAATGGTGTTTCAATTCCTCACTGCCGCCGTGGTCATGGTGTTGGCAACACCTGCCGCTGCTTGGCACGGCTCAAGCTCCCGCTACACCGCCTATCCAGGCTACATCATCAACAGTAAGTGTGAACCACTCTCTAGGCTGCCTGCATGCGAGCGCTATGTGTTCCGTTGGTGTCATGCCTCGAGCGGCGGGCGGCCCCGATGGTGACAGCGGGAATCGATCCGTATCTATCTACTGACGCAGTCCTCGAGTGAGCCGACGAGGCAGGCACTACTAAGCCAATGAACCTGCCCCGGCCTCGCGCCGCCTGGCAAGCTGGCCTGTGTACATACTTCGCATCTGCTGGCACCATACCAACCCACACGATTAGGCAACTAACCGCGCCCCCACACCTCCCCGCTCCCTGTGCGCTGTTCCTCCTGCCCCGCAGCGCCCGCCATTGCCTGCTGGACTGGCTGGTTCACCTACACCACCAACCTGACAGCCTGCCTGACGCCTGTGGAAGCGAACGGCATCAACAACAAAGCGGATGGCCTTGCCTCAATTTGCACCAACTACGTCCCAGGCTGCCTATCGTTCCACCTGGACACCGGCATGTGAGTGCGCCGCACACACACCTCAGGTCCTCAGCACCATGCAAGCGCTGCGCTACAACGCCCCGTAGAATGCCAATGGTTGATTCCGACTGTTATGGGACAACCTTAAATCCTAGGATTCCGTAATGCTTTTCTGACACGGACGTGTTCATTATTCTCTCTTCCCCAGGTTCTATGCCTCCAACGACATCGCACTGCTCCAGGCGTCGCCCGCCGACAATGTCTACTTGAAGTCCCTCAGCCCACCCAGCCCCATGCCTCCTAAACCATCCTCACCGCCATCGCCCACACCACCGTCGCCCATGCCACCCAGCCCCGCACCGCCAAGCCCTGCACCTCCCAGCCCACTGCCGCCTTCACCGGTGCCGCCCAGCCCCGCACCGCCTAGCCCCGCACCGCCTAGCCCCGCACCGCCCAGCCCCGCACCGCCAAGCCCCCGGCCTCCTTCACCGGTGCCTCCAAGCCCCGCACCGCCTAGCCCCCTGCCGCCTTCACCGGCGCCGCCCAGCCCCGCACCGCCCAGCCCCGAGCCACCTTCACCAGCGCCGCCCAGCCCCGAGCCGCCCAGCCCAGAGCCGCCTTCACCAGCGCCGCCCAGCCCTGAGCCGCCCAGCCCAGAGCCGCCCAGCCCTGCGCCACCCAGCCCTGCGCCGCCCAGCCCCGTGCCACCCAGCCCTGCACCCCCTTCCCCCGTGCCGCCAAGCCCGCCGCCCCCTTCGCCTTCTCCCCCGACTCCCATCATTACGAACGGTCAAGGCACTGGCCAGCAGCAGATCTCAAGCGGTGGTGCTACGCCCGGGCCTGTGAGCGGCGCCGCTACCCTGACAACGAGCGCTGGCAATGATGACGTGGTGATTCCCATTCTAGCAGTGTTGGTCCCGTGTGTGGTTTTGAGCATGATTGGCGTCTTCACTTGGTGGATGCTGCGGCAGCGGCGGTTGAAGGCGGCGGCCACGGGCGTTACGTCGGGTGCTGCCGCGCCCCAGCCGCAACAAGGGGAGGGCCGCGTGTAGGTGTGGTGTGCTCGGCTTGCGAAGTCCCAACTAAAAGCGCCATTAGTACATCAATGGTTGATGCCAGTGCGTCTTGTCAAACGCACGAGTACTAGTATTCATGTTAACGCGTTGTGGATCCGTGCGGCCACCTTCTAGGTAATAATGCGTTGATGAATTGCTCCCCTGGCTGCCGGCGTGTGTGGCCGTTGCCTCCGCCCGTCCTTTCTTCATTGCAGTGATTGAGAGTATTAAGTTGCTCATTCATGGTCTGCGCACTCGCGTACTCATGCATTCACAACTGTACTATGTTGTCACACCGCCACCACTGCTTTCCTGTACCATTGATAGTTGGTGCTTGTAGAGTTCAGTCTAGGAAGAGCGGTGACTGTGTTCCGTACGTGAGCTTCGGGGAGGACGGGAGACGTGGAGCCGTCTTTGGACACCTCCAGTCCATTGAGGCGCTTCTGGGTTCGCTTTTGCCATCAGTCAGGAAGACACATCCGTCGCCTTGATTGCACAGACAGGTACTTACTATTACTCTTTACCACAGGAATGATTTACATCCACTTTATTTGTAAGCTGTGATAAGCTGTTGGATGGCGCACAATGATGTGTTGTGCTCACCGTCCCCACGGCCAGCGCTGCGGCGCGGTACCATGTAACATGCATGCTGTTCGGCTCCACAATAAGAAAGGGAAGGTGACAAGATTTCCCTCATATGGGACAAGTGTTCCCCGGTCACGGGAAAAGGGGCTGAGCCACGTATCTAGTCTGAGGCCGCAAGCGTCTACCTCATCTCCCGGACATAGTCGTGGTCGGTTCGTACAGGCACCGCCCGCCATGTGTCCAGCCACGTTCAGCTGTCAAGCACAAGCACAGCAGGGCAGCAGGCAACAACGGAACAACCCAAGCAGCAATAAAACCTACCTCACAGGCTCACACCGTGCCATGCCATGCTCGCCACGACGCCAGCAAACACCGCAAACCAGACACCGCGCGGCAGGTCTCAACCTGCACGCCGGCGCCGCTGGGCGGCACCACGCTCTCCTCCTCCATTTGGCCTTGCCTGCCCCCCGCACATGCACGCCGCCCCCTCCTCCATGTGGCCTGGCCTTGCCTGCCCCCCGCACATGCACGCCGCCATTACTGGGGCCAGGCCCTGCGCCGCCGCTGTAGGCCGGTGTGGTACTCGTTTTTGCGTGTGGTATTTATTTGGCCTCAAACAGTTCACGGCGCCGCGCCTTGGGCGCCTGATTGCCGACCTGGCAAAAGTCAATTGTCCCTGGTATTCTAGTATGCATGCTGCAGGATGGTGACATCCGGTGACACGGTATAGGGCAGCGCCGTGTTACACAATCGCTGGTGACGGCAGGTTCCCAACGGAGCGTTCAGCAGCGGTATCTCACTTGCCGCGCCACAATCCAGATGCGGCACGTCGGCAGCAGCAAGAGCCCATCCCTACGCAGCCAAACACACTCCCGCGCGCATTCCACCCACACACTTGCACACGCATGCAGGTCACGCGACCAATGCAGTAATGCCAATGCCCCCAACATCACATGCTTTGCATCCACTTGAAACTCCCACGTCTAAAAGCCGTCGCACCGCCTGTAACCGATGCAGCCGTGCACCGATATTGGCCCGTCCTCATCCTCACCAATCATCAGCGCCGCCGCCAGCGTTATTACGGTTTCCGAACAGCGGCCACGATACATAGCCCTGACTGAACACCGAACGCCCGTACTTGTACTGTTCCCACCAGATCAGACCATACTTCCCGCCCACCACCAGACCAGCCGCCAGCGCGATGCTGAGCAGGCAGTAGAAGAAGACCATGCCACCCGACACGCCACGCCGCCGGCCGCCGCCGTGCTGAGCCGCCACGCAGACGCCGCCGGTCGCCACCGCGCTCCCGTCCGACAGGTGCGTGGGCGTCGTAGCGCCCTGGAAGCACGGCGAAGGAGTCAAGCGTCACACACAAGAACATGTCGAGTCAGGTGAAGCCGCCCGGCACACACGCCCTTCAAATAAGCCAGTTGTAGCCCGACTCCCTTCAATCCACAGTCACGTGTGCCCACGGCGCTATGGCTGACGCGTGGCCGCTGTCCCTGCCCCGGCATACACACACGCGACACTGACCTGTGTAAAAAAGCACAAGGAAAACACAGCGCAAAGACAGTGTAAGACTGTCCTGTGTGTGTATCCCTCCCTGGCGCCCCCTATCCCCCTATGCCACACAAGACGCCCACACCGAGACGCCGCAGGTACCGTATCCCACACGCACCTGGAGCTCAAAGCCCGGAAGACACGACACCACGCCGCCGGCGTTGCCGCCCGCTTCGCTGGGGCTGGTGTAGGCGCAGGACGCCGGGTCGGCGGCGGTGGCGCAGGCGCACACCGCGAAGGCGCTGCCGGCGCTGCCGCCCTGCAGGTCGTAGGCTTTCTTGAGGCTGCCCTCCGCACACACTGGTGGCGACTCGCACCTGCGGTTGAGAGCGACAGGGAGCGGGAAGCATGGCGCATTACAAGTTACAGGGTATGCAACCGAAACATGTGTGCACATAACGGTGCGGGGGATGCATGACGCGGATGCAAGGACCGGGGGACGAGGCAGGAAGAAGCGGTCGAAGAGACGCGGGAAGCGGGGGCCAAGGCTTCGTGGGGGATCGGGCGCGCGCACACCCAGCCCAATGAGTGCACTCACGTGGAGCCGTCTTTGGACAGCTGCAGTCCGTTGAGGCACACCAGCGTGCCGGGCAGGCAGGAGCCAGTCAGCACACAGGCGCTGCCGTCGTCGGGGCAGGTGCAGGCCTGCTGGCAGGCGGAGCGGCCTGCAGGTGTGTGTTACATTGGAAGCGACAAGCATGTACGTTTAATAGCGCAAGGGAGCAAAACACGCTGGAGGGCGGTGGTCGGTGCGAGTCAGGCTGCAGGCACTCAGTGTTCGCCCGCCCAGGTGGAGGTCACAGTCACTGTGCGCGCACGGCTCAGGACGTCTGGCCGAGACACAGCAGGTGCCTACCACCCCACACAGCTGCCCCTCGCCCCGGCCTCTACCCTTGCACGTGCACCCCGTGCCTCACCCGCCGCGTCCACCACAGTGGTGTTTGCGCCCTGCTGGCACTGGTCCTCCACACACAGCTGCGGGCAGATGCAGGAACAACAACAAAACAAGCAAGAGGCCGCATAGGGAATCAGTGTGTGTGTGTGTGTGTTATCTTCAGGTACGGCAGAAGGGGAGACTGCCCACACACAAACCGTGTGCAAACCGCGCATGCGTGTGTGCCTTCACCCGCCACAGTAACCCCCGGAAGCTGCTGCGCGTGCCATGCCACTCGCGCCTCGCCCCCACCATTTCGGTGCCCTTGCGTCGAAGGTTGCCGTGGTCCGCCGTCTTGCCGTCACAGGTGAGCTCGCCACAGCCCTCCGTCTCAAAGCCGCTGCCGTCGGCCTTGCAGGGCTGCCAGCAGGTGCCGCGCAGGTCCTCGCGCCGCATCGGCTGCACCGCGCCAGCGGCGCACACCTTGCCTGCTTACGGGAGGTGCGGAGAACGGAAGCTTTGCAGGATTCACGGCAGATGTAGGGAGCGCGGAAGCGCATGGCTACGCGAACGACCGCCATGGCTAGCTGGTGTCTAGTGGCAAACAAGGACACTTGTCACATCCCTACGGCCGGCCGTGATGGCAGTGCCACAGGCCACAGTGCGACAGAGGCACGCACTGACGCACCCGAGGCGGAGGTGTCCACAGAGCAGTCACCGCCAGCGAAGGGCGCCTGCGGACAGCGAACACACACCACGTTTGTGCGCTGCCAACAGCGATGGACAGGCGCCCCAGGCCTCGCTTTGTGGAAACTCCGGGAAGCAAGCGCGCAGTCCATTGCGACCAGTACGGTATGTTGGGCTCGGGCAAATGCAACGCGCGCCCTCCAAAGCACAACCGCCTAACCGATGAGTCCAGGCACGCCTCCCCCTCCTCCCTCCTCCCATCTCTTTTTCGATGGACGGCAACGCACCGTGCAAGTGCAGGTGCCGGTGGCTGTGTCGCAGGTGCCGTGTCCCGAGCAGTCGCGCAGGCAGCTGCCGGCTGTGGACACCAGCAGCACGTAGCCCACGGATTGGCCGGCGGGCGTGTCGCCGCTCAGCGGGTTCCACAGCGCCAAGTGCAGCGCGTCGTCCTCGCCCACCTGCAGCAGCAGCAACAGCAGCAGGTGTGGTGTTAAGAAGGCCCAAACCCGGTGTGAAGCAGGTGACTGTGCAGTATCCCCAAGTGTACCGTAGTGTGTGCCGAAGAAGGAGCAGGGACACGCATGACGGCGTGGCGAGCTCTGGACTCTCTGCGCAAGGCGAAACCCGCTCACCCACCCACTCGGCCTGCCCCCCCCCCTCTGCCCACCCACCCTACCCCCATTGGGTTTGGTTACTTTGGGCTGGTATCTACAACCCCCACCCACCCACCCCCACCCCCACCCCACCATCCAGGGCCCCACGCTCATGGTGTGCTGGCTGCCCGGCTGCGACAGCGCCATGCGGGCCACGGGCGCATCAGGCCACACCACCGAGCCGCCGGCGCCCGGCGCCACCTCGTCCACCTTGGGCGACACAACCACCACCGGCCTGGTGGGGAAAGAAAGCAGGGAGCGGGGCCGGATGTAGGGTGTTGGGTGATGGGCGACGGCGAGGGCCCGTGCGAGGGACGGTGTTTGAGTGAAGAATGTGTGGAGGGCTTTACTTGGCGGCGGTTGACGACATGAAGGCGAAGGCCAAGGGGGAGGGGATGTCGTGCATGCGTTAGGCGCGCGACGCGGCCGGACGGAGGCGAGGTGCAACGTTCGCGCAGCGCGCAGCGCACACACACCTGCTGGTGACCCAGGGCGGCAGGCTGGGCGCCTCTGAGGCGTTGAAGGAGGCGGTGACGGTGAGGCGCTGCGTGGCGGCGGACGCCAGCAGCGCCTTCACGCCGCTGAGCACCAACTTGTCCAGCAGCAGGTGCGGCCGCGGCGCCACAGTCAGCGGCTCACCTGCGATGTCGAGCACATACGGTACCGAGCGCATACCGTGGTTTCAAGGATAAGGACAAACGAAAGGTGCTCTGTTGCGGTGCCTAAGGATACAGAGGCTGTGTGGATAAGGCTCGGGTCAAGGCCTACGTCTGCATGGTTGTCGCAGCCAAGGGGCAAAGGGTGGACAGGGTGGGTCGACAGCCCAGCCCATGGGGTACGACAGCAAGTGGGCGCCTCACCTAGCTTCAGCTCGTAACGCGACGCCACGCAGTCGGGTGCCAGCGCCGTGGCCTGTAGGTGTTTGCACGTGTGTGAGAGCGAGTGTGTGTGTGTGTGTGTGTGTGTGCACGTGTGAGTGTTCAAGACAAGAGCGGGGTCTGGCACTGCAGGACACGAGCTCTAGGCGCGCCGCTGTCGCTGTCTGCTGTCTTGCGTAACTGCAATCTTTCAGCTCCAAGCCCACCGTTTTTGTGTGCGCAACAGTGTGTGCTCCCCCAGCCCCAGCTCCAGCCCCGGCCCCGGCCCCATCCCCATCCCCGTCCGCAGCCCCGTCCCCATCCCCATCCCCTTCTGCAGCCCCAGACCCCATCAGTCCGCGTCCTCACGTCGGCGCAGGTGCAAACGCCGGTTTCGGCGGCGCAGGTGCCGCGGCCGCCGCAGTCGTTGGGGCAGGCGTACAGCGCAGCGCTGACGGCGTGCGTGACGGGGCCTGAGCCCTTGTTGTACACACCCACATACCACGTGCCTGCGGCCGGGTCGCATGGGGCGTGTGCCAAGCAATTAATGCAACCGTTCCAGGGCGCAGCATGACACAGCTCCACTCTCCGGCAAGCGCCATAAACGCGCACTCACGCTAGCAAGCCCACCAGTCCGCCCGCCCGCCCTCCCGCTTGCCCTCCCGCTCGCCTGCCCACCCGCCCGCCCTGCCGCTCGCGCTCCCGCCCGCTCGCCCTCCCGCCCGCCCGCCCGCGGGCGCTCGGCTCACCCGGCCGGAACGCGGCGTCGCTCCGCATCAGGTCCAGGTGCACGGAGGCCTCCCGCGCCCAGGAGGAGGAGGTGGTGGTGACGGCCACGTCACTGGCCAGGTCGTGCTGCGTCTCGCCCTCGCCCGGCGGCTGCTGGTAGCGCAGGTACAGAGCCAGGGAGCCGCCTGTTGGTAAGCACGAGGGGCGCGAGGCGGGCGGGTCGTTGCAGGTTGCGGTAGGTACAGCGAAGTGCTGTGCAGTGATGCTACCCGCAGCGCCAGGCAAGTAGAGTGGAGAGAGGCAGCGCGGCCTTGGCAGGTGGCTGCACACCGTGCATGAACTGCGCCGGGCCGCTGGCACCTTCCAATGCTTTGAATACGAGAGCCCCGCGGCCAGCCGACATGCCCCCAAACAAGAACAACATCCTCCTCCGCACTCTATGGGTTCGGGGTTGGCAACGGTTTATTTCGGGATTGGAATGAACTACACCCCCCGGGGTCCACGTGCTGGAGCTGGACGACGCTGGACTACATGGTCATTGGTAACGCCAAGACGGATCCGCTGCAACATCCTGTCAACATCAGCTCGTCTTACTTGTTCATGCATGGAACCCCACGATGGAACCCCCCGCCCACCCACCCGCCCAGGCACCCACCCACCCACCCAGGCGCCCACCCACCCTGTGTGGCCTCTGTGGCGGCCGCCGCCACGTGCAGGTGTGCGGCGCCGGTGGCCGGCACCTCCACGGCGAAGAAGGCCCACGTGCCGGGCGCCTGGCCGGACACGGGCAGGGGCGTGCCGCCGGGCGCCAGCTGCTGCAGCGTGGAGCTGCAGTCGTCAAAGCCCAGGCCTGTGGGTGTGTGGGGATGAGGTGGTGTGGCGTGTGGAAGGCAGGTTGAGGTGGTGTGGCGTGAGGAAGGCAGGAGGCGGAGCATTGCGGAGTTGCGGTATGCTTGCTTGTGGGCCTGTGGGGAGGCGAGCGCCCAGTAGTGCTTTGTTCCGGACTTGCGGAATGTGAGCATAGGTCCATGGCGCCCACACGCCCGGGGGCTTCCTGCGCCTCACCCGCTGTCTGCACCCAGTTGGCCGGCGGCGCGTAGGGCGGCGGGCAGGTGCAGGCGCCGTGCGGGCAGGTGTCGGCGCTGGCGCGGCCGCTGCACAGCTCCAGAGTGCCGTTGGGCAGCAGCGTGTGCGGACACGAGTGCTGCGCGCCCCTGCACAGGAACGAGTGCGGTACGCGCGCATGCAGCGGGAAGACGCGTGTGTGTGTGTGTGTGTGTGTATGTGTGTGTGTGTGTGTGTGTGTGGCAGAGATACCAGAGCACGATGTAGACGCAGGGGACAGGAGTGCAAGTTGAGATGTGCAGGTCACGTGGCTTCGTGCTCATAAGCCGCTCGCGTTCCCTGCGCTCGGGTGTCCCTACACCCACCTCAGCATGATTGTGGTGCTGGCGGTGCTCTCCGCGCACAGGTACAGGCCTGCAGCACACACAACCACGTGCAGCTCATCGCCGGGCTATGGCACTACACACAGCAGCGCACTAGGCCAGCACCCTGTTTTAGGCAACGGCGCCACCTCACGCCCTTCCCAGCTTCCCGCCAGGCTAGCTACTGAGCTCACCACGCCGCCGCGCTCCCTCTCAACCGACTTCCGTATCCTCTGCAGCCCCCTTTCCTTCCCCCCTGCATAGTGCACGCACCCGTGTACGCGCCGTAGCCCAGCTGCCGCCGCGTCAGCTGCAGCTGGCTGCTGGGCGTGCTGTGTGTGGTGTGCAGCGCGAAGCTGAACACCGCTGTGCTGTTGGGGTAGGCCTGCGGGGAGTGGCGAGGCAACACGGTGGAGGGCGCCAGGCGGCCCCTTCACGTCGGGTTCCGGCTTGCAGGAGTCGCGAGTTTTTGTTTAAGCGTGTGTTGCGCATGACTGTGGCGATCAATGCAAAGTCGGCGATGTCTTCGACATCGCCGCCTGCTCAGTGCTCACCAGTGGCGTCACGGTGGTGACGTTGGTGGCGGGGTCGGTCGCGGCGGTGAAGTTGGTGAGCAGGCCGCGCAGCGTGACGGCCGCGTCCACACTGTTGGACACCAGCAGCAGGCTGAGGTGGTAGGAGCCCGCGGCCAGGCTGCATACGCAGGAAGGGCGGCGTGGGAGGAGGTAGCGGTTTCAAGGCTTGGGGCTTTCCAGGTTAGGCGATGGCGGTGACGAAGATGCATTGGAGGGAAGCGGGCTGGAGTTGTGCCCCTGACATCATCCTGTGCCCTGGCTCCCTCCGCCCCGCCCCGCCCCGCACCATCATGCCATGCATGCATGCACATACACACACGCACTCACTCGGCAATGTTCGCCGCGAAGCACACCGGGTCCCCAGGCGCCACCACATTGCACACGTGGCCCTGCGCGCACGTCTCCTGCGGGCCGAGGGTGTTCACACATAGCGCTCAACCCACAGCATGTGCATTTTCAAGGCAGCAGTGATGGTGCCTTGCAGCTATTCTTAAGTACTCGCGGTGCCTTGCCCGACATCGCCTCGACCTCGTCCTACCCCGGCGCTACAGTGCCGGGTAGCGCGGCGCATCACTGCGCCGCTTGCGAGACCCAGCTCCCCTTGACCCTGCTACGGATGCTCTGCCCTTCGACATGCCGATACGCTATATTGCCAGCCCTGCAAAACCTCAGAATACCAGCACCGGCTACGCACCGCAACGTCCTGTCCGTTCAGGTAGAGGTGGTGGACGGGGGTGGCGCAGCTGTCACCCACATAGCCCACTGAGGCGTCGTCCGCCGGCAGCGGCGCGCTGCAGGCGCACTTGCCCTCTACGGTTTGCCCATGACCCGAGCAAGGAGCTGCACGTTCAAAGTACGGGTTGGGGTGAGGAGGTTAACCGCAACAGGCGGCAGCCCTCGGGCGGACGATGTCGGCCAGGGTTTCGGCCGTGACGAGACACCGAGACAAAACGCTTTCCGAAGCCCTTTCCCGATGCTAGAATGCTAACAGCGCGCTCCAGTATACTGCTTGCTGGTTTCGCTACCAAACGTCGCTCACCGTCCTGTGCGTGTGCGAGAGTTGCCCACAAGGCCACTGCCCAGAGCGCAAGCATGCTCCGCCACCGCATTATCAAAGGCCTTTACTTTCTAGCAGACAAGGCAAAATAAAAGAATGAATCAGCGGAAGGGCCCAGCGATGTCTTCAGCCCAAGCGCCCCGCGTTTCGGCTAGCAAGTCACAATCCCACGTATTTACAGCGCACACAGCTTAACCATGCCCAGTTTGTCCACCGTGTTCGGTTGGTTTTTCGGGCCTGCATGAGAACCTATTTGGAACCAGCCCTGCTTTCCGCAGCGAGGAAATGCATGCTTGACTCATGCATGCCTGTCATATATGGCACACGAATTAATGCTATAACAACTGAGAATGCCAAATGGCAGCCGGTCAAACAGCTTGCGGCAGACCTGCCTTTTCAGCAAGGGGCAAAGCAATGGCTTCACGATGCCTAATTGGTGCTTAAAATTGCGTACATGAAAAGTATATGCAGCTGAGAGGCCCTGTTGGGCTTGTAAGTGAGCGACCGGCGAATGGTGCCCGGCGACTATCGGCCGGGCTCATACGCTGCTGCCTACCTGCAGCAACAAGCTGAATCAGCAGCACGGAGGCCCTCTTCGACTGAGCGCCAGCGCGCTCGCCGGGAGGAGGCAGCCTGGGACGGGGGCCACGGACCGGAGCGGCAGGACAGCAGCGACGCGGCCGCTGAGGCCACGGAGCCGGTCGCGAACCAGGGCAGCTATGCGGCCATTGCCGCAGCAGCTGCGGCCGCAGCCAACGCTGCGGCAGCGCCAGCCACGGGCTCGCCGGGCCGACCGGCCAGTGCCAGGGGCCACGGCACCCGCTCGCCCAGCCCCTCTCCACCCCGGGCGTCATGGGACCCAAGCGTGAGCAGGTGAGTCGCCTTGCACCGCCCACCGTCTGGTCGTGCAGCTCCGCACATAATCCCACGTTGCCCACCACGTCCGCACTGCTCCGGCAGGCCCGCAACCACGGTCCTGGCACAGGCCACCCAGATGCGGATGGCCCGCTTGCGGCGCTTGGCCCAGCGCCAGGCGCAGATCCAGCAGCCGCCTCCCGCACGCGGCGGCAGCCTCACCAGCTCCGGCCCCCTGCAGGCCGGGCTGCGCGCCTCCAGCGCCCGCGCCTCGGCCTCAAGCCGGCTGGGCCGCGCCCCGGTGCTTTTGTCGGCGGTGCTGCAGCAGCAGCCGCAGCTGTATGACCGGCAGCGGCTGTCTGCGGTGGAGCGCTTCATCGATGTGCTGGACGAGCTGCCCAGCCGGTACAGGGACGCGCAGGTGCGGTATGCGCCAGGCGGCCGTGCTTGGCTACTGCTGGGAGCTTGGGGCTGCAGGACTGCAGCTGGTGGTTGTGGATGATGCTGTTGACTGGCAGGAGGGTAGAACGCATGCTTGGTACTAGGCCGCAAGACTTTACAAATTGCACCCGAGTGTGCAGGGTTGGTACTGGCCGTAAACATGGATCAGGGCGTTCGGCTTAATGCAGTTATGTCTGTGTGCACGTGCATGTGAAACTTCAGGTGCTGTACCTGAGCAAGAACTCGCTGACCAGCGTGTCGGGCCTGGAGCAGTTCGGGTCGCTGCGGGTGCTGGGCCTGGCTGACAACCTGCTGTCGGAGCCGGGGCAGGTGGAGGCACTGGCGGCGGCATGCCCCGGGCTGGAGGCGCTGTCACTGGAGGGCAACCCCCTGTCGATGGTGCCGCACTACCGGTGAGGGTTGGGGTATGGGGGCGACTTACGAAAGTCGGTGACGGAGAGCCATGGATTGGAAGAGAATGTGGGTAGCGGACTTCTGGCAGGGCGGCTGAATCGCGTGGCGCCGGGGCCGACTGCGCGTGCCAGGAGGCGTGCAGCGCATCGTGCAGATTGCGGAGGCAGGCAAACACCCGCGCTGGCGGAAGGCAGGCGGCCGTGAACCGGGCATCCTGTGCACGTGCAGGTCGCGGGTGATCCTGGCCCTCCCCGGGCTCAAAGCTCTGGATGGGCGGCCGGTAACGGAGGAGGAGCGCGCGGCGGCGCCCGGCGAGCTTGCGGCAGAGGAGGCCACGGTGGCAGTGCTTATGCGCAACGCCTGCGAGGTGCACAAGATGGTAGGTGCAGGATTAGCGCCAAAGGCTTGTCGGATTTGATGATTTCAGCCGGGGAGGTGGTATGTGCCAGTGCAGGCGTGTCAGCGTGCCTGCGTGCCTGCTTGTGCACGCCTGTGAGCGTTGGGTCCTACTGCTGCCGTGCAGGCCAGTGTGGTGCAGCGCGCGCAGCTGCACATGGAGCTGCTGCACACCATGTACAGCCGCGGCGCCGTCATGGCGCGGGTGGAAGCACTGGGGGACGCGGCGGCAGCGGCTGCAGAGGGTCGCGGCGGCGCGCGCAGCTTGACACGGCTGGTGGAGCTTTGGGACTACGAGGGAGGGATGGGCGCAGAGGTACGGCGCCTTTGGGTCCGTTTTCAGGCTCGGCTTGTACTACCAGTGCGGTGCCAGCATCTCTCACGTGCTGCGTGTCTAGAATGCTCCACCAAAGAATGTTGGCGTGCGCTGTGCAGGAGCGGCGGAAGATCCGTGGCGCATTGCTGCGCGAGGTGGGGCGCATGTACCGCCAGAGCCGCGCGGCACAAGGCGCTGGCCGGTCACCCAGCTGGGAGGACGCATTCGCTCAGGTGGGTTTCCCACCTGCCATGCGACACGCGGTACAACCCTTTGCGCCTACCTCCTGGCGCTACCATGCAGAGCCTCAGCGAGCCTTGCATGCCGACACGCCTCTCACCTGCGAGCCCGGCTGTGCCCACGCCACCGCTGCCGCGCACAGGTGATGATGGCGCAGCAGCAGACCACCGCGGCGCTGCTGGACCTGTTGACGCAGTGCCAGGCGGCGCTGGACGAGCTGCTCCGCAGCATGGCGGCCACCGCGGGGCCCCACACCAGCTCATGGTCGGCAGCGGCAGCAGCAGTAGGCGGCAGCGGCGTGCAGGGCGCCGGTGGTGTGGGAGGAGAAGGCGCTGGCAGGGCGCGGCTGCTGCGGGAGGCAGAGGAGGACGCGGAACGGCAGCTGGCGCTGCGGATGGAGCGCGAGGGCGCGATGGCAGACATGAGGTGCGTGTTCAAGTGACGCACTGTAGTTCATTAGCAACCCGCCTGGCCTACCAGGAATTATAATTCGCCGTGCTGGTTTGGCCACGACAGGCGTGCTGCCGCCGCCCGGCCGGCGCTCAAATCTGCGCTCAAACGTACCGCACACCAGCGCCAATCGGCCGACGGCGCTGCGGCTGAGGCGGCTGCCGCCCGGCGCTCGGGCAGTGGCGCCGGCGGGAGTCAGCACGGCGGAGACGAGGAGGAGGACGCGGCAATGATGGGCAATCTCTCCGACGACGAGGGCTTACTTGTCCGCCGCCGTCGCAAGTCCCCGTCGCCGCAACGATGGCAGTCTGCGCGCTCCTCGCCGCCCCCGCCAGAGGCTGTAGAGCGGCTCCTGCGCGCACGACGGGGAGTAGTGGCGTCACCGGTCAGAGCGGGAAGCACACCAGCAGCAGGGCTGCGGCCGGCGACCGGGCGCACTGCCGAGTCCCGCGATGCCGGCACCGCGAGCGCCGCTAAGGCACCGCAATCTGCACGGGCTACGCTCCGGCAGCAGCTGCCGTGGTCTGCAGGCCCGGGCCTCGCGTCAGCAACCACAGCTGGCGGCACGGGCAGCAGCAGGTCGGGATCAACGGACCGCACACGGCCATGGCTGCAGCGCCGGTCGCGGTCTGTTGACGCGGCGACTCTGCGCCGCGGCGGGAGCAGTGCACGTGGTGCTGCCGCAGGGGGTCCCAAAGCCACGGCTACGCCTGTGGCTGTGGGCGAAGGCGCCGACGACCGGCGCCGCGCGTCATCCGTCTCGCCCACCAAGGTGAGAGAGCCAAAGCAAAGTTTGTGCCCGCAACTGGCTCATAACGTGTGCAGCAGAAAGCGACTTGAGTGCGTATGTACTCTTCTATGCAGAGGCTGCAGTCGCCGCCGCTCAACCACCCTGCCGCGTGGCGTCCTCCTGGAGCGGCACCGCCAGGTACGGCGTGTCCGAATGTGGCCCAAACAAACGTCTCTACTGCTTTGCAATGGCACGGACGATGCCTCGCCCCAACTGTCCCCACCTGCTGCTGCAACCGGCCGGTGTCCTTGCAGGTTGGAGCTCGCCGGCTGGAGCTGCCTCGCCCTCGCCCGACTACAAGGTCGCGGCACAGGCGGTGGAGCGGGCGGTGCGGGCGCAGTGGAACGAGGAGCAGGTGGACGCCGGCGTCCGGCCGCACGCAGCGCTGACCGCCGCTGCCGCTGGCGGCCTGGCGGATGGGGCCTCGCCGATGCGCCAGTCGGGCCAGTGGGCGGACCTGCCAGAGCGAGGCGTGTCAGCCTCGCCTGAGGTGCTGGGGCGGCGCCAGGGCCACAGCCAGCAGTGGCATGGCGCAGCGCACAGCCTGCCCGCGCACCACGCGCGCCGGTCGCTTCAGGGGGCGCTGTCTGGTTCTTCGGCGCCGTCAGGCGCCACTGTGGGCTCCTCCGCGCCTCCGTCCGCCCAGGCGCGGCGCAACCCCGCGCCCGCAGACGCTCGGGCGGCGCAGCTGCGTGCGTCCTCTCCGGCGGCACCACTTGCTGCCGGCGGAGCTCGCACTCGAAACGCCGCCGGCAACGCTTTGGGTGGCGCTGCCTCTTGGTCACAGATCGATGACTTACGCCGGCAGGTGGAGGAGTCAGTGGCGGAGACGGCTCGGCTCCGCCACATTGCTGACTTGGCAGCCCAGCCCATTCCCGCTCGCAGCCCTCTTCCCTCCACGGGCCTTGACGCCAGGCCCAATGCGCAGCTGCGGGCGTCATGGCAGCTGCAGGCTGAGGTGGCACCGCTGGCGCCGTCCTCGCGGCCGCACCCTGCCACAGACGCGGGTCCGCCCTACGCCCAACTGGCGCCGCCGCCTTGGGCGATGGCGCCGCCGCAAGCACAGGCGTGGGGCGTGTCCTCGACGCCACCACCAGGCGGGCTGGGCGGCGCGCCAACCTTCAGCCCACAGCCACAACCACAGGCGCCGCCGCCTTCGCTGCAGCCGCACCGTAACTCTTCCGCCCGTGCGCCTGATGACGCGTCATTGACGGGCGCGGCAGCACCGCAGGGTGAGCCTTTCCCCAGCCTGCCGCGGATCTTTGCACCCCCCACAGCCGCGCCATCCGGTGCTAGCTGGCCTCACGCTCAGCCCCAGCCCACATTTCAGCAACAGCAGCAACAGCCCTTGGCAGATACCGAAGCTTCCTTTACGGTAGCGCCTCGTACTGGCGAGCAAGCGCCCACACAGCCCGCCGTGCATCTACGGCTGCAGCCGCCGCCTGGCGCCGCCACAGCCGCCGCCAACCAGGCACAATCGGCCTACACTGGCCAGCAGCGGTCGGCGCCCGCTGCCCCCGAGTACGCGCAGCCGTCGGCACCACCACTTCCCGCGCAGCTGCAGACCGAGTATGCCGCTGCGGCAATAGCCGCAGCAGCTGCTGCTGCCGGAACGCCAGGCGGTAGCTGGACCCCACAGCAGCACCAGCCGCCGCTCCAGGACCCTCAGGAGCCGACCTCCCTGGGAGGCATGAGCGTGATGCGCGCGAGCCTGGACGTGCTCACACCCGGCAGCGTGCAGACCAGCGCCAACTTTCCGTCTGTGTCCAGCACACCCAGCTTCAGCCGCCGCCTGGGGGAGGCCGCATCTGGTGCCGGTGGTGGCGGCTCGATCCTGGATGCGTACGGGGCGCCTGTTGGCCAGGCACAGCAACAGCCGCAACCGCCGAGGGGCTACGCACCACAGGAGGCTCCGGCCGAAACGCCTACGCAGCCGCAGATGACTGGAACGTGGGGAGTTGTCGACACTGCAGGTATGGGGCTACAGGCATGTGTATAATATCGTTGCCCCGTTTGGTAGCAACCGCGATAGCGTGCATGCTGAGAATGTGCAATGCTTTCCGCAGGGCCTATGCAGCGTGACTCAGTTGACTTTCCGCGGCCGCCAACCGCCACGTCCATTCTGGCCACGCCCGCGTTCACGCTCTTTGCGCCGCCGGCTGGCGGCGCCGCCGGCATGGGGCCCGCCTCCAGGGCCGGCGGCGGGGTTAGCTTCATCAATGCTGGCGGTGCCACCGCGGCTGCGGCCACGCCTGGCGGCACCATCGTCAGCTTCAACGATGCGGCCGGCGGCACCGCGCGTGTGGAGGTGGCGGAGATGATTACAGAGGACAGCGCCGGCTACAAGGACCAACACATTCACTTGCACATCCACCCGACCGGCTCACAGGTGCGGCGTGTTTCCTTCCCAGCTCCTGCATTATCCAGCGGGCTTTCCTGTTGCCTTACAGCATCTTCCTCATGAATGGCGGAGCCATGAGTACATCGATCATGCGTTGTTCTTGAATTTGTGCACAGGCCCCTGACACCGGAGGCACCGACGCTTCCACGCCGCAGCTGTTCATGCAAACCGGGCCGGACCGGCGCCGCGCCGGCGGGGTTGCGACAGGCGCCCCGCCGACGCAGCCCACCCTTTTCGGCGCCGATACCAGCTCGGCGGCCGGGACGCTGGCCGTGATAGCTCCTCCCGGCTCGCCCTTACACGCAAGCCTGGCCTCAGGCAAGGTGGTGTACGAGAAAATCGAGCGCATCAAGCCCGCTGGGGGCGGCCAGGGCGCTGCGGGGGCGTCGGCAGGAAGGGTGGCAAAGTCCGGCGGTGAGACGCGGAGAAGCAAGCGGCGTGTGCCTGGCGGCGTCGGAGCTGATGGCCGTGCGGCTGTGCCGGGCTTTGGTTACACCTATGAGGACGACGAGGAGGACTTGTCGGGCACCGAGGCGGAAGAGCAGGGCAAGGTGTCGTTGCGAAGGCGTGCGCGCGGGCCCCTTGCTCATAGCGCGGAGGAAGGCGGCGATGCGCCTCACGACGAGGAGGGCCAAGACCAGGAGGACAGGGAGGGGTACGACGACGATATCGCGCGTGATGGCGACTGGCGACAGCGGCGCAGCACCAGCAGCACAAGCGGCCGCTCTGGTCAAGTGCCGGAAGGTCGCCGAGCAGGCTTGCGCTCGCCGCATCCATCACGCCGCGCTGCCGGCAGCAGCCGAAGCCCGGCGGCCAGCATGCGACAACGAGACCAGGACGCACGTGAACAGGTGCGCGCCTGGTTAGGCCACACGCTCGTCGGAACCTGCTTGTGGGCTGCACTAGCCCTGGCTTTTGCTCTTCTTCCTGCCTTTACATGCGTCTCTCCCTATTGCTGCTGAATGCACAGGCACAGTACGCGGAGCTGCAGCGGCAATTGTCGGAGCAGGCGGTCCTGAGCAGCCAGCTTGAGCAGCAGCTGGCGCAGATGCAGACGCAGGGCCTCACAGCCGGCGCAGCCGGCGGTGTCCCAGCGCCCGCCGAGGTATTGGAGCCCGGCGCAGCCACGTTTGTGTACGGCACGCAGCAGCATGCCTCTCCACAGGCTTCCATGGCGAGTGCACAGCGTGGGCCGTTGGCCGCGGTGGTGGCGGCAGACGCACCGGCCGGCATGACCGGGGCCGGCGCTGGCGAGCGGGCGCTTCTGCCCAGTGGCTCCCAGCGCGAGCGGACGCAGCTGCCGTCCGTGCGGCGGCCCGCCACGTCCGACATGCTGCCCACCTTCCAGCTGGCGCCCACTCGCGACACCGCTGCGGCGGCTTCGCCGGAGCCTCGTGGCCAGCAGCAGCAGCAGCACAGCACCACCAGCTTCCAGGCGTCGCCAAGCCGGCTGGGTGCCACTGCATCAACCGCCGCAGCGAGCGCGACGGGAACGACGGGGGCACAGCTGCTGCCGGGGGCTTCCTCGACGCCCACCAAGCACGCGCCCAGCAGCCCCCCACCACCAGGCACGACCAGGCAGCAGTCTGGACAGCAGCTGCACTCGGAGCAGCAGCCGTCGCGGCCGCTGCAGGGTGCGGAGGATCTGCCGCCGGCGCTGCGCGGCATCTCTGACCAGATCCAGGCACAGGCGGCGCGCAACCGCAGTCTGCAAGAGCAGATAAGGAGCTTGCACGCGCAGCTGGAAGTGGAGCCAGCGGCAGACGCGGCGCTGCTGCAGGCGCCGGCCGAGGCGGCGGCGGCAGGCGTGGCACTGAGATCTCAGCTGCCCACCGCAACGGCAGCTGCGGCCGGCCTCTCGGGGCCCACGGTAAGCTTCGCACATACAACGGCTGCCGTTCGAGCTGCGTGTGTGGACAACGCCGGATTTCGGAATGCCCCGCCCGTCATGGGTCGCTGTTACGTTTCGGATTCGGAACAACTATCATCCTTTTTTCCGCAATTCCTAGACTGTCAACTGCTGTACCCTGCATTCCCACAGACGGACCCGCTGCCGGCTGGCTCGCTGCGTGCGCTGGAGCAGCAGCTTGTGTCGCTGACGCTGGAGAAGGAGGCGGTGGAGCGCTCGTTGCTTGGGGAGCAGGGCGAGGTGCGGCTGCTGCAGCAAGAGCTCGGTCTGATGGGGCAGGTGGCGGACGCGCTGGAGGAGTCGCAGGCGCAGCTGCAGGTGAGCCATCAAGGGCTGGCTGTTGCTGCTGGCATGGTGGCGACGCACTCTATTATTGCTGTGCACTACCTTCGCCGCATGCGTAGCTGCGTGGCGCTCTTGCTGCCCATTGGAACTGGTCTCGTCAGTGTGAATGGATGGTATGTTCGTGCCCACACATGCTGTTGCCCTCGCCTGCATCCCGCAGGAGACGCGGCTGGCGGTGGCGCACCTGCAGCAGGAGGTGGTGGAGCGGGACCAGCAGCTGGATGCAGGCCGGGCGCGGGAGGCGGAGCTGCTTGAGCAGCTGGCGGACGCGCGGGAGGAGCTGGTGACGGAGACGCGGCGGGTGCGTTTTGTGGCTTCGTCAAGGTGCTGGGCTTGTGGCCTGTGTGCGCTTTTTACATTGGCTGCCGGCGAGCTTTCCTTGGGCTGGCATCAAGCTGGCTGCTTCCAATACTCTGTTTACGATACTGACTTTCTATCACTTGCAACTGTGAACCTCACAGCTCGAGGGGGAGGCAGCCTCAGCGACAGTCCGCCATCAACAGCAGATGGAGGAGGCGCGTGTGGATGCGGCCGAGCGCCTCGCCTCGCACGAGGCCGCCTCTGTTGCGGCCCTGGCCGCCGCCCAGGCGGAGCGTGCGGCGGCTGAGGCTGCGCTGCTTGAGCAGCACACGGCGCAGATGCAGGAGCTTGCGGACGCGCACGCAGCGGAGCTGGCGACGCTGAGGTCAGCGTACGCAGCAGAGGTTGCGGCGGTGAGTGCAGAGCACGCGGAGGCGGTGCAGAGGGATGCGGAGGCTGCGGCCGCTGCGCAAGCGCAGCTGGAGGAGCGCCGGGTGGCTGAGGCGGCAGCCGCAGCAGAAGCAGCAGCTGTGGCGGCGGTGGCCCTGGAGGAGGCCGTGCGCGTCGGCCGGGAGCGATTGGAGGCAACAGAGGCGGCACACAAGGGGCAGGCGGAAGAGGCGGCTGAGCTGCACAAGCAGCAGCTGCAGGATGCTGTGGTGCGCGGGAGGGCGGAGGTGGAAGTGGCGCGTCAGGAGGGCGAGGAGCGTGAGGCCGCAACGCGCGCGGCAGCGCAGGCTGCCGCGGAGGCTGCGGCGGCGGAGCACGCGGCGGAAGTGGCGGCGCTGCATGACCGCATCCGGTACACTGCAGAGGACGCCGCAGCTGCGCGGCGCCAGGGCGAGGAGCGGGCGGCGGCACTGCAGGCGCAGCTGGAGGAGGCGCTGGTGGCCCTGGGCAATGAGCGCATGGCGCACAGCGAGCTGCGGGTCCAGCATCAGGCAGTGGAGGAGGTGGCGGCGGACACACGGCGGCAGCTGGAGCAGCTCCTTGACCGGCTGGAAGTGGAGCGGCGCCGCGAGGGGGCCGCGTGAGTTGGGTGCGATTTTCGGGTTGCTGCGGGGCTGTGGGGTTGGGACACACCTTTAGGTGTTCAGGACAGACACTTCTGGGCAAGACTAAGCCGGCTACTTTGCTTGGCCCTCCATGTCGATGCCAAACAGGGAGCTGCTCGCGCGCCGGACGTTGCTGCGCCGTGCGCTGTGGCACTGGTACGGCAACGGGCAGCTTTGCGCCGAGGAGGCGCGAGGGCTGCACCGTGCCGCTGAGCACTTCCGGCGCCGCGCCTGCCGGGCGGCGCTGCGGCGCTGGCACGTGGTGGCGCTGCGGACGCGGCTGCTAAAGCGCATGCTGCGCGAGCGGCGGACCAAGGTGCAGCGCCTGGTGCTGGCGTCACTCAAGAGGCTGGTGCTGGAGCGCAGGTATGTCAGGGATCGCACGTGTTGCCCCTGCACCCTTGAACGCGACCGATGCCTGAGCGCTGACGTGCAAAACTTGCTGCGCTCAAGGATTTTTACCGGATGTGCTGTTGCTGCAGGAGCGAGGCCCGCAGTGACACCATCGCGGCTGCGCACCACGGCATGTGGCTGCTGGGGCGCTGCCTGTCCGCCTGGCGCCGCCTGTGGCGTGCCCACGCGCGCGCGATCGCGCATCACGACGAGGACAGGGCAGCGGCGGCCACGACGCACCACCGCCACCACGTGCTGCGCACCGCCATCGCCGTCTGGCACCGGCAAGTGCACGAGCACTGCCTGCCCAAGGTATGCGCAGCGCAGCCCGGATGACACGTCCCTGCATGGCCCCACTCTACACATGCCCACACAGAAACTGCAGGCGGTTAGCCGCATCTTGAGTTTGATTCATGCGCACATGTGCAGACCCAGAAGAAGCGGCGGGCGGCGGCGGCGCACCGACGGCGGCTGCTGCGCCGCGGCCTGCAGGGCTTCCGACAGCTCCTTGAGCGCTGCGCCGCCAAGCGCAACAGCATGGCTCGCAGCGTACGCAGGTGCGCGCTGCGCCCAGTTGCTCAGGCTTTTGCATCAACTCATGTCACGTAGGGTACTGCTGGTTTATCCTGCCGATGAGAACGGTAATGGTGCTGGCGGTTCCCGGCTGGGCAGATGCTGACGTGCCGCCTGCTGGCTTGCGCCCACCCACAACGCACCGCAGGCACCGCTTCTCGCTGCTGGGCCGGGCGCTGGGCTACTGGCTGGACTTCATGGAGACTGTGCGGCGCAAGCGGTCCGCGGTGGCGGCGGCGGAGCTGCAGTTCGGGCACAGCCTGGTGCGCGCATGGCACCGCGCCGCGGGCCGCAGCGCCGCCATCCGCCGCGGCGTGGAGGGCATGCAGGCCAGGTGCGCGCATCATACCGGTAGTAGCACTGCTGCTTGATCCACATGCCGTACGTTTAAGGCGTTCAAAACTTGAAGCTGGTGTTGCCTGTGACCCTGCCGTTGCTGTGCGGCAGCTCCGGCACGAGGCGCCTGCGCACGTGCCTGGCGCGCTGGCGGGCATTCCTCATCTGCCGGCGCCAGTCCGCGCTGGCCAAGCGGCTGGCGGAGGAGCACCGGCGCGGCGCGGTGCTGTGGCGCTGCCTCAGCGCCTGGCTGGTGCTGGCGCAGCAGGCGGCGGCGCGGCAGCTGCAGGTCAAGGGCATGCGCGAGTACCAGCGCATGATGCAGGTGCGCGTGGCGCGAGAGCTGGTGGGAAAGAAAGCGGAACAGGTTATGATGGAGACCGTTACGGCGCTGTGATGTGTGGACCGGCCCTCTTTGTCAAATGCTGCGACCATTGCTTAAGGTTTCCTTTCCTATATAATGCAGGCGGCCATTCGCTGGCAGCGGATGGTGGAGCAAAGCCGGAGGCAGGCAGCGGTGGTGGAGCGCGCAGTGCGGCTGTTCCGGCACCGCGTGCTGGCGGCCACGCAGCGCGCGGTGCTGCGCGGCTGGCGGGACCTGGTGGAGGAGCGGCGCGCGCTGATGCGCTCCGCCGCTATCGCCTTCGTGCAGGCCTTCCTGGTCATCCGGACGCGCCGCCTGGTCACCGAGTGGCAGGGGTAAGGCATAGCCAAGTAGAAGCAAAAAAGGCTAGCACTTAGCAGCTTGCGGAAATGGGCCACCGCGGCCACTGGTTGAGGTAATTTCCGAAGTGCGTAGAGGTACTGACGAGTGGCATGGCGCGCGTCTTGCAGACTGGCACGTCGTGGGGCCATTGCCCGCGGCCGTGCGGCGGCCGAGGAGCTGCGCTCCCGCCTGGAGGCAAGCGAGTCCTCACTGCGGGCGGCCTTTGCCAGGCTGGAGGCGGCGGGCGCGGACTGCGACGCGCTCCAGCAGCAGCTGCGTGAGGTAAGCTGCTGACCTGGGGCTTGAGCGCAGTCAACACCACATGTAGTAACGCAGGCCAGCTGTGCCGCAGCACTGTCTTTAACTTGAGGTGTGCAAGGGGGCTGCACATGCAGCTGCGCTGCTGCCGTGTACTCCGCCTTTCACGGAGCCGGCTACCGTGCATGTCGTGCGCTTGCAGGCCCAGTCGGACGTGCTGCACCTGAAGCAGCAGCTGCAGGACACGGAGCGGCAGCTGGCGGAGGCCTGTGCCGCACTGGAGGAGGCGAGAACGGGAATGGAGGTAGGCCGCGGCTGTGCATGCGGGCGTAGCCATTATACTGCACGGCGCACGGCGCACCGGCTGCTGACATGTTGTCTGCCGGGTGTTGCGGCTTGCAGGAGCGGGACGTGCACCTGGCGGCGCGGGCAGAGCAGCTGGCGACGCTGCAGGAGGAGCGAGACCTTCTGCAGCAGAAGACGCAGACGCTGCGCCAACAGGTGCGCCCGCAGGGTGCTGGCCTTCGCGCCAGGATAAGTGGGCTGCGTGAGTGCACCAGGGCTCTGCTGCATTTGCAGCCACTCCGCAACGAGGTGACAAGTTTAATGCCTTGTGTTCATCGGCGCAGATCGCGGCTGGGGAGGTGTCCATCACGTCCCTACACGAGCAGGCGTCCTCGCTGCAGCGCTCGCTGGCGGCCGCGCAGGCGCAGAGCCGCGAGCTAGGCCTGCAGATGAAGCAGCAGGTGTGCATCTTGCTGCAAGTAAACGGTTATTCACGCATTCGCTTGCTGTGCCCCCACGGAGACGCCAGCACTGCCCTCACCGGCTGCTTCTCCGCACGCAGCCAGTGGCACTCTGTACAGTATCTGACTGGTCACTCTTGTTGTACGGCACACGCACAGGCGGCACAGTACGAGGAGCAGCTGCTGGCGGCGCGCGACGCCACAGCGCTAGTGCGACGCGAGGCCAACAGCCTGGCGGCGGCGGCGGCACGGGCGGAGCAGGCAGCAGCGGAAGGGGAGGCGCAGCTGCGGACCGTTCGTACCGGACACGAGTCGTTGGTGGCGTCCCTGCGCCAGGTGGGAGCGCCTATTCGTTCAGCTGTGTGTATTCGTGCAGGATTTCTTGTGCATGTGGGCGCAATCAGCCTACGATTTGCCGCAGCAGGGCAGGTGTAACCTGACCTCCCTGTTTGGTTTTGGCTCCGTGTATGTGTAAACAGGAGCTCCGCACACGGGAGGCCCACATCTTGCAGCTGAGCCAGCGCCTCAGCAGCATGCCATGTTGCAGCGGGGGCGCGCCCGCTGCAGCCACGTCCGCGGCCGCCCGGCCCGCCACCGCCCCGCGTCCCCCGTCGCCCTTGCCATCTGCATCTCCCCTGGTGGACCGGAGCCTGATCAGCGGTCTGGCCGCGCGCACCGCCGCTGGAGCCAGGGCCCTGCGCCCAACGGGCGGGCTGCTGAGCGGCCGCAACGTCGCCGGCGCGCTAGCGAGCGCTGCCTTGCATGACGACCCCAGCTCCTCCGTTGACACCACCACCCTCAGCACCACCACGGTCACCACCACGCAGGCTCAGCAGCACGAGGAGGTTGCGGCCCAGTGGCGTGAGCGTGAGCGGCTGCTGGCAGCAGCAATCGCGGCGCGTGAGCGCGGCCCGTTGTTTGAGCCCAGCACAGCAGCCGCCATCGCTGCCACTGCCACGGCTGTGGCGGCAGCCGTGCGGCCCCCATCCCCAGAAGTTGTCCTGCGCTCTTACGAGGCACGCGGGCCGGACACCATGCCGGCGGCGGGCTCAGAGGCGACGGGCCTGCTGCGCACGTCTTTGGTGTCCCAGCCGCTGCTTCAGCCCACCGCCCAGCGGGCATCGCCTGCGGCGCCAGCTGCAGATGTGTGGATCCGGAGCCCGGATCCGCCTGCCAGCAGCTCGCCGCAGCCATACCTGCACCTGCACCCACAGCCGGTCGCTGGCCGCAGCGGCTCGCACCACGTCACGTTTGCTGGCGCTACTTCCTACCTTGCTAATGCGGCAGGAGGAGGCGAGCATGATGGCGACGGCGACGACAGCAGCTCAGACTCAAGCGCCGCACTGCAAAGTGCGGCGCTGGAGGAGGCGGTGGCCGCTGCGGCGGAGCGGCTGCGCAGGTCGGCGGCGGAGGCGCAGCATGCGGAGCGGAGCCGGCAGGTGGGGGAGGCGGACTTCCTGCGGCGCCGGGCCGGCATCTTGCAGCAGCGGCAAGAGGAGCTGCAGCACTTGAGCGGCGGGCATACGCCAGGGGCGGCGGCGCAGGGCCGGCCGGCCAACGGCTCGGTTGCGGCCGGCGGGCATGTTGGATTAGCTGGCGCCGCCGGCAGCACCTCTGCGCCGGTCGACCGTGTGGTCATTCTAGCAGGTGGCACCGCGCCGGGGCCTGCAGAAGCCTCAGCCGCAACAACACACCGCGCCAGCCGCAACGTGGCCAACCCCAGAGTGAGCTCCTCAGCGGCTCAAGTCGGAGCCAGGCCCAGCACGGCGGCGGCGGAAATGGACCGGTCGCTAGACTTCGCGGCTCAGCAGCTGCAGGTGCTGGGCGCACAGCAGCAGGCCTACCAGCGCCAGCTGCTGCTCCAGCCGCCGCCGCCGCTGCCGCCATCCCAACCGGAGGCCAGGGCCCAGCAACCACAACCGCAGCCGCGGCAGCAGCCGCAAGCGCCGGTGTCATCGTCCTCCGCAGCAAACGTAGACGTCATGGGAGAGGGGCCTCCATCTGAGCTGCCGGCCCTTACGGCCGGCATCGTCAGCACGTTGACAAACCTCCGTGACGCCATTCGCTTCGGCCAGCCCGTAAGCCATGATAGCAGCCGGGCTCCTGGCGGCGTGGCTGCCTCATCCGCTGGACAGCAAGAGCCGCTGCAATCAGCAGCAGTCGCCGCAGCCTCAACCGGCAGCCTCAGCAGCCAAGGGAGCGATGCTCTTGCGCCCGCGGCTGAGGCCACCCTGCGGGAACTGCTCACAATGGCGCCGGACCGCGGGCAGCCGGGAGCGGCCGGCGGCAGTGCCTCCAGCCGACGGCCGCCCTCCGCGCCCTCCTCGCAGACACACCACTTCTCCTGGTGGCCCGCAGCAGCGGGTGCGGGCGGCGGCACTAGCCCCGGCATGTCTGGCGAGAGCGGCGACTCACGGGGCGCGGGGGACGGCGCGGCGGTGCCGTCCCTGCATTCGGTACCTGCCAGCTACCGCGCCGCCTCCCCGGCCGGTAGCACCTCGGGCCGCGTCGCGACTGGAAGCGATGGCGTCGGTGCTGCCAGCGCTTTCGCGGGTGCGGCTAGCGCCACTCACGGCGCACGCGCCAGCGGCGCCTGGCTTCGCCGCAGCGCTGACGGTGCGGACGCCTTGTCCTCGTCTATGGGTAGCATGAGTGCTGGCACCGCACCCGCCGCCCTCGGCCGCAGCGCCGGCTCCGCCTCCGGCGCCGCAACGGCGCTGCAGCAGCTGCGGCAGCTGGCGTCTGGCCACGCACGCCCGCAACTCCCACCGCTGCCACAGCAGCAGCAAGACCAGCACCCGCTGCCGCGATACCTGCAGGACCAGGGCCTCAGCACTCAGCTCCTGGTGGAGGGGGGCGTGGACGCTAGCGTGGAGGCAGAGCGGCTGCCGGATGCGGGCGCAGCGTTCCCGGAGCAGGGCCATGAGCTCTACATGCTGGCGGGAGCTCACGTGGCGGCGGCGGTGGTGCGGAGGCGGCTACTAGGGGACACTGTGGAGGCGGAGGTGTCAATGGCGTTGATGGCGGCCGGGACTGGCATGGCGGCTCAGGGAGGTGTCGGTAAGATCGGGTATGTGAGCGATGACGATGAGGAGGATGAGGCGCTGTGCCTGGTGGACGAGAGCACACCAAGCAGCACGGCACGCAGCATGACGCACGACGTGTGACAACTCTTGACGTCAGCGGGTTTTCAAGTACGGTGTTTATGGTAGGGGGGATGCCTCAAAACTTGGTTGATGATTCTAGAAGGACACTCCTCATATGGCTGACTGCAGTCGTCGCCACACTGTCACATCGACGGCGTGCTCGCGAGCTCTCGGCTGCACCAGCGGTGGCTTCCAAGCGGGGCCCATGCGAGCGCTGCTGCCGGCGGTTGGCCACTTCGGGCCGTAGCTGCGGCGACGCTGTGGCTGGGCGCTTTTGCATCGCGATGTAAAGTGGCACCGCGACATTGATGCATATACCTCCTGCGATAGCTGGCACTGCCAGACGGGAGTCGCGCGGCGCCCCCGCTGCGCGGCCGCACCTGCGGCGAATCGGCCAAGGGCTACTCGCCATGAACTCGACGGACCTCGTGGACTCCCCAACCTACAGCCTCTCAAATCCACTCCTGTGCATCCTGAGCGCTAACTGTGCGACATGCTCATTGCTTCCCGCTCGCGCTGCGCGGCGCGGGGGACGCCCACCCCTAAGAGTTCATGCCGTACGATCGGGCTGGAGTTCTTCCGAACGGCTTATTAGGCCAGGGCCCAGGGACGCTTAACTTTCAAGTCACGTTGAACACATACATGCCGCATCACAAGGCGAAAACCATGGGCAGCTACCTTGTCTCGGCTCTACTGGCGCTCGGCGTCCTCTTAGCGTCTTTCGACCGTAGCGACGCGCAAGTAGTGGCGCCAGGTAAGATATGGTTTCATGTCCATGCCCTGAGAGCTAGGCATGATTCCGGGGGCCGCTTAGCCTTGCAACGCCGGAACCGCGACACGATGCGCTGACGGTGCACTACTGTGCACGATTTCACCACTGCCGAGACCTGCTTAATGTGCGTGCATTTGGTGCCTGCTGCTATTGCTTCATTATTTCCTTGCAACGGCCTTCGCTCGAGCGCGCCCCAATTGCGACACTACTTGCGGCCTCCGCAAAGACCCCAAGCCCAATAGTTTCGAATGCGCCTGAAAGTAGCGTTTGCAAGTGGTACCACAATAGAAATATTGCCCTCCAATCGACTGGGTCTAGACAGCGCACCAACTGCCCACGCTACCCGGGCGTGCCTTTCGCACCCGACCCGCAGCGACCGTCAGCTTTACGGCGTGCCAGGAGCGCAAGCTTTGCGGCACCAAGGCAAACTGCGTCGCAGTCAACCGGAAGGACCCTTCCAAAGGTTTCACCTGCAAGGGTAAGGGACTAAGGGGTGCGCGCACGGCTTGGGTGCGGGACCTGCGTACCGGGCCTGACCGGCGGGCACGCAGGGCGGGGTGCGAGCGGCATTTTCGGCACGCCTTGAATTCCGCCCAAGCTGTGCGGCATGGCGCTTCTGCTTTGCAAACAGCGCGTCCTTCTTAACGGGTCCAGTGCAACGAAACCTGCTCCCTACCTATTCGTTCCTACCTCTGCCCCTCAGCGGACCCCTGCGCGCTGCCCAACACCTGCAAGTCGCCCAACTGCTGCCAGACCACATACAACGCCGCGGGCGCCTACGTCGGCTACTCTTGCGTCAACCGCTGTGGTGAGCGGCGCCGCAGCTGCATCGGCCCACCCCCTCACCTTGCTGTCACATGTGATGCATGTGCGTGCCGCCCTGGCCACGTAGCATGCGCACTTGCCCCCAACACCCCACGCCAACACCCCAGAACACCCCGTGCCAACAACCATTCAAGCGTTCAAGAAGTTGACGCTGCTGCCTTGAACTACTGCACTTCATTCACCCAAACACAGAGACCGTCCGATGCGCGAATGGCTACTGTATCAATGGCATGGTACGTGAGAGGTTGCGGTGGGCCTTCTGAGGCACTGGCTCGTGAACTGCGTCAGCAGGTCCCTCTTGTAACCAATGCAATATGAGGCATGGGGGAAACAACGAGCTGGGCCCACTGTGCGACGCGGCACGCATGCATGCTGACTCCGAAGCTTCACCACGCACCCACAACCCCTGCAGGACGGGAAGGGCCGATGCACGGGCGCCCGATGTGGTGAGTGAGTGCTGGCGGTCTTTCTGCCCCATGTGGCGTTGCAACCTTTGATGCGAAGTGGAAACGCACGACTGTGCGTGGTCACATGTTGCTTTGCCTTGCCACCATGTGCCCTGAGCGGGTGGTGACAACATGCTTGCAACTGCTCCCTTGTTTCGGCCCTTCCCGACTTGCACTGTCCCTCGCTCCGTACCCATTACAGTGGACCCATGCGCCAACCAACCGTGCCCCACGGGCCAGAACTGCCGCCCCGTGTTCGACAACGCCGGTGCCCTGGTTCCTGACAAGTTCCAGTGCGGTGGGTTATGACGCGCGTGTGTCCATGGGGGAGCACCGCTGGGAGCATTGCGTGTTTACGGCGTTGGTCACCGCCGTTTGCAGGCACGGGCTCTGCCTAACCCCTTCCCCCGTGCACACACGAACACACACATCCATGCACCTTGCAGTGGACCCGTGCAAGGACCCCGCCACCTGCAAGGAGGGCTACTGCTGCAAGACCCGCATGACGGACTCCGGCACCTTCGTGCCCGTGTGCGTGCCCACCTGCACCGAGAACTCCTGCCCCGCCGGAAAGAATTGCGTGGCGATTACCTCCCCCACCAGTGGCGCTTGCCGGTCCACCTGCGGTGAGTGTTCCACATACAGTCAACTTGATCATACTTGCTCTTGTAATAGTTTATCGATAGCATTATACACATTGCGTACTCCAGAGCACTGCCCTGCGCGTTTGCTGCCTTGTGCTCTGTAACACATTTGCACACGCCAGAGCACTTCACTGATTGCCACCAACCCACCTGCCCGCTATCAACCACACGCGCGCACCACCCACCCGCCGAACCTTGCAGTGGACCCCTGCGTCAAACCCGGCATTGACTGCAAGGACTCCGAGTGCTGCCGGCCCAAGCGCGTCATCCCCACCATCGGCCCGGCCATGTGGGTGCCCACCTGCGAGAACCCCTGCGCCACGGTCAAGTGCGCCAACGGGGCCTTCTGCAGGGTGGTGACCGACGAGGACACCGGGCGCTGCGGAGCGCAGTGCGGTGAGTGGCGCGCGCCCTAGCTAGGGGGCGGGGCATGGAGGGACGCACGCCGGCTCACACTTCAGCGCTTGGCACTGCAAGCGTATATAGTGCTTGCGCGCTGCCGGCACACGCCGCCGGTAGCCGCAAATGCGCGATCTATCTGTACATGTGCGTGCGTAATTGTTGAATGGAAATATGACCGTCCGACCGCACTGGCTGGGCTCTCGCCGTACTGCCGCCTACCTGAAGTCGTGCCACCTATCCCCTGTTGCTGCCGCTCCCCCACAGTTAACCCCTGCAAGCCCAACCCCTGTGGCTCCTACGAGAACTGCGAGATCACGATGCTGGCCGGTACCATGACCCCAGTCATTGACCCAGCCACCGGCCTGCCCGCCTTCTCCTGCGGTGAGTGACGGCCGGGACGGATGACTCACGAAGCCGCGCGGGGCACGTACGGTGGCAATGCGACCCTCACACGTAGGGCACCTGTGACTTCTGACCCCAACCCACGCGTGCTGCTTGTCCTGCTAACACGCACTGCCTCAACAGTGAACCCGTGCCAGAAGGCTGGCTTTACGTGCCGCCGCGGCATGTGCTGCCGCCCGCGCTTCAACACATCCACCGAAACCTTTGAGCCGCGCTGCGGTAAGACCGAGAGTGTGTGTGCGTGTGCGCGTGCGCGCGTGCGTGCGTGTGTGCGTGCGTGCGTGCGTGCGTGCGTGCGTGCGTGCGTGCGTGCGTGCGTGCGTGCGTGCGTGCGTGCGTGCGTGCATGCATGCATGCATGCGTGTGTGTATACGTGAGTGTGTGTTCGAGAGCAGTAACGGAAGGAGTGTGCGTATTACGCGCCCGTATGTGTGTGCGTACGTACGTGGCTTGCAGCATTCCCATGCCCTCCCGCACCTATCGTCCATCCTGTGGTTTTCTGCGTGAACGGTTCCTTGCATGCCCGTGTGCATTACGAGCACGTGCCGCCCGACATGCATGCATGGGCCCTGTGATTTGAATGACAACCCACCAACTTGAACGTACGTGTGTCTCCGTCCCGCCTTGCAGTGAATCCCTGCTTCCTGAACAGCTGCAAGAAGCCCACGCCCTTCTGCAAGCCGGTCGTTGATCCCGACACCGGCATGTGCGCCGGCAGCCGCTGCTGTGAGTGACCCACATGACGAGTGGCGGTTGGTCTCGTGCCTGCCTAGCCCCTTGCCATATGTCTATCTAGCTAGCTAGCCGCCGGCACTGTCCTCGTCCTTGCTTGCTTGTGGTCGGATGTGCATTCCGTCCTTTGCATGTCCCGGCTTCCCTTTCCACCTTGCCCGCAGCGCATCGGCCAGTTGGCATGCGTGCTGCGCAACTGACACGAGTGACTGACCGTCGGTCACTTCACGTCATTCCCCATGCCCCCCCCCCCAAACACATGCACACCTTGCAGTTGGCTGGCCCTGCGACTACGCGCGCTGCGGCGGATCGGACGTCCGCTGCATAGACCTGCGCCCCGACAACTGGTTTGAGACCGGAGGCGACCAGCCCGTCTTCAACATCTCCCTCGGCATCGGACTCATCGGCAGCCTGCCCAGCGGCGGCAACCACCGCCGCAGCCTGCTTCGCAGCGACCAGGCTGGCACCGGCTCAGCATCTGTCAGCAGTGGTGCCGGACAGGAGCAGGAGCACGCCGCAGCGACTGAGGCTGTGCCTCAGCACCTGCACCACCCCCAACACCACCGCCACATCGGCGTCGGACAGGGCCGCCGCGGGCTGCTGCAGGATGAGCAGCCGCCTACAGACGGCGCCGCTGGCACTGGTGACGCAGTGGAGCCGAGGGCGGCCAGCATCATCGACCCCGGCTTCATCCTGGGCCAGCTCATCAGCGTTCCATTGCCGTCTGAGGACGACGCACCCACCATCGACCCCGCCTCGGAGCTCTTCAGCTGCGGCGTGTGCCCGCCCGGCTACGTGGCGCTGCCGCTCACGGCCTCCCTGCTGCAGGTGCGTGCCGTACGTACGGTAACTACGGTTGGGTGGGTGGGTGGGTGGGTAGGTGCGTGCGTGCGTGCGTGTGTATGGGCGGCTGCGTGTGGGCCTATGGCTGCTGGGTGTTAGTCCTGCTGGCGCGTACGTACCTGCTGGTTACGGGAGTGGGCGGGAGTGCATCGTCGGACAGCGAGCATGCATGTCCGCTGCGGTGGTCCTGCTGCATGTGCTGCCTTCATTCCGTTCCTGGCTCATGGAACACGCCCTCGCTCCAAACCCGCAGACCGCCGCCAGCCTGTCCACCGCCGCCGCCATCTCCATCGACCCTGTGGCTGTCGCCGCCAGGGCCCTGGGCCTGCCCGCCGGCACCGTGCCCACCGTGCGCTGCATCCGTGAGTGAAGCCTCCCACATACATACTGTATACAACTAACAGGTGCGGTGCCTGCTGTCCGCGATTCCGAAACACAGCACGCATGTTTCAAAACAGCCCAGCAGCCGCCCGAGCTCGCTGAACTAACCCCCAACCCCAATGACCAACGCCCAACCGCCATCCGGCCCGTCGCCTACGTGCCGCCCTCGTGCGCGCAGCCGGTGTGGACGCGTGCCGGCGTGAGAAGCTGTGCGGTGACGACAGCGACAAGGTGTGTGCGGCGCCGCCTGACCTCTCCGAGCTCCAGAAGCTGGCAGACCTGGGCGACACAGCCATCGGCGCCGTCGAGGCGCTGCAGCTGCGCGCCGGCTACATCTGCAACCGTGAGCCGTTTGCTTGTGGGAGGGAGTGATTACCATAGAAGGAGCAGGGAGCCCCTGAGACGGAGTCACCAGGCATGTGCAGCAGGGTGGTGGTGCGGGTGGTGGTGCGGTCGAGTTCGGTGCCGTGGGCATGCGCGAGCACACGCATACAGTCTAGATAGCACGTCTGGTGGTTGAAGGTGCGTGTGCCCTTGTACTGGACCCACTCGCGCGCGCAGGCAACCCGTGCCTGTCCATCCGCTGCAAGCAGCCGCTGTGCTGCCGCGCCTTCACCAACCGCTGGGGCCTCTACACTGGCTTCACCTGCACCGACCCCTGCCGCGGCGCTGGCTGCCGCGCGCCGGACTTCTGCCGCTCGCAGGTCGACGACCAGGGCCAGTGCACCGGCCACTGCTGCGGTGAGTAGTATAGCAACTTGTCCTGACATGGGTGTCTAAATTGCATGCGTTCGTTGCTCGCCAGCTAGCGGGTCCTCCGTGCCAATTAAGGCTGTGGATGGTGAGGTCCCAACTGACCCCAGCCAATGCACCGTGATGAACACGGTGCCTCTGCTTGCTGCCCCTCTTCCGTAATGAGGGCCTCTGCTGGCAGCCTTTCGCCACGTCCACGCACCGCAAAACCCTGCCACCCGCCGCCCATGTTCACAGGGAACCCCTGCAACGCCAAGCCGTGCCCGGCCCGCAGCATCTGCCGCCCCAAGTTTGATGGCTTCGGCCAGATCACTGAGGACTACGACTGCGTGCCCTCCATTCCCGTGAACCCCTGCACCAACCCCAGCACCGCCATCTCCTGCCCCAACAACGGTGGGTGGTTGGGCGGGCTGATGGGTGCTGAGGCGGGCGCACGGCACTGCCTACTTGCGGGCCACCTTCTCTCCCATTGTGTGGATTGTTGCCAGCTTGATTGTTTCACGCCACGCACGCCTGCTGCACCCACAGGCTGCTGCGTGCCTAGCCAGCTGTACCCGACGGGCGCACTGGTGGCCACATGTGGTGAGCACCGGCCTTACTCCATCTGTTTCGCTCGCCGCCTGTCACCACTCACGAGCCTACCTGCTGGCCTTACAACACGTGCCGTTTCCACATGCCCGCCGATGAGCCCGCACCGCCACGGCTCCCCTGACCCATCGGTTCCCACCGATCCCCAACCCCCGCTCCTGCCCTCGCTCCTGCCTGCCTCCCTCCACGCGCAGCCTTCCCCTGCTCCAGCTCCTCGGGCGCCACCTGCCCCGACCCCAGCTCCGTGTGCCGACCCAACATGGACCGCCAGGGCAGCTGCCTGGGCGGATACCACTGCGGTGAGTTATGAAGCGCGGCTGATGCAGATACGGTAGACTGCCTGCAGTGCGGCACTTGCTCTGTGCCTTAATTTCTTGCGGAAACCGTACCGCACCCAGTTTGGCATGTGTGTGCGTGCGCGCGCGTGCGTAGCCGGGCGCTTTGTACTTGCTAACTGTCGCCTCTTGTGCTCCGCACCCGTGCGTTCATTCCACAGAGCCCATCCTGCTGTAGTGACCAACGTGCGGTAGTTCATCAGCATCATAAGATGCACAAGAGCAACAAATTTCGAGCATGTGCGAATAGCTAGCTGGAGACGACGCGCCAGCATAACTTCAAGCCTCCACGGGAAAGGGCACGCGCAACTGAACATGCGCTTGCACATAATGAGATTGGAAATTCTTGCTGCTGGGAAGTACAAGATGCATGTGACGAAGTAGCTAGGTGGCCGCCGCCTGCCGTGCAGGTGCGGTGCGGTGTCGTACCTGTGTGTGCCGTATTGCTCGCTTGCTAACTGTCGCACAAGCCGTATGGTCTTTCGCTATCATAGATCGCTGATCCATTAATGGCTCGTAACTTGACTGCCGGTCACACATAATTGAAGCAAATAATATGGAGGTTCAGTCGAGCAGTCGGTTGGGTGTTGATGGACAACTAATAACCGCTGGTCAAGCGCGCTTGCTTGTGCGCATGCAAACCGGGCAGCCCAAGCAAATAAAAGGAGGTTAAGCTATACATACCAATCGCACATATTCCCGGCATTTGCATGTACAAGTCGTGTTGCCATCGCTTGTGTGTGTGTGTGTGTGTGCGTGTGCGTGCGTGTGTGTGTGTGTGTGTGTGTGTGTGTGTGTGTGTGTGTGTGTGTGTGTGTGTGTGTGTGTGTGTGTGTGTGTGTGTGTGTGTGTGTGTGTGTGTGTGTGTGTGTGTGTGTGTGTGTGTGTGTGTGTGTGTGTGTGTGTCAGATGACCAGGTTATATGATGGAGATTCGCAGGCGCGAAGGAGTTGGGAGTCCTCTCACGCTCTTACAGTCCCATGTGCGTGGCTATCTCTTTCAAGGGTTTGTATTGTCTCCCCTCCTCTTTTTTTCTTCCATCCCATTTTGCACATTCTGGAGGTCTCAGCGTCTGTTCCTTTTCTTTCCTTCTTTTTCTCCTCGTCCGTACCCGCGCGCTGTGATCTCTGGTACTCTGAAGCCACACGGCCTTCATCAGCCGCTTTTGGTTGGGATGCTCATCGGTGTCAATGTAAAGCTTTTAGGAGCAGGGCCATCATGCCCCAACTTATAGTTACATGTAACCTTATCCATCAAGGATTGAAGTCACGGATTGAAGTCGAGTGGGCGCCATGGGAAGTTGCCATTGCGCGTCGGTAACTAAGGCCCCAAAGGCCAACACCAGCCTCATCGAACCTGTACCGGCACCTGCCGCAAACACCTTGCACTGCCTCATCACCCACGTGTGCATCCAGGCACCAACGGCACGCCGCCAGCAGCGGTAGCAGTAGCAGTAGCACGCATCAGCACCATCTAGTGCCGCCAGCCCAGCTCATGCCCGCCCTCCATCTGTGGCTCCAGAAAGCCGCGGAACGACACTGCCTGAGGCGGAGGCGGAGGCGGAGGCGGCAAGTCCACTGTTGCACCCATGCTCGCGCCGCCGCCGCCGCCCTTTGCGCCCTTTCCTGGCAGGCCCCCCGTGCTGCGCTGTGATGCACCACGGCCAGTGGATGGCTGTGTGGAGGAGGCCTCCTGCTCCGCGGTCAGCGAATTTTGGCGCGCCGCCGCCGCCGCCGCTACTGTCATAGTCCCAGCACCTGCCAGTGCTTCAAAGCCTTCACACGCATCTGACATGGCAGCTGCTGCCGGCGGCGTGCTGGCGGCGCCTGCTCCGCACGGTGCCGCCGGCACCGGCGCCAGCGGCTCGTCTGCGGTGGCTGCGCTTTGAGCCGCCGCATGCCCCACCGCCGCCGCCGCCTGCCCATCCGCCGCCGCCGCCGCCTGCCCATCCGCCGCCTGCCGCTGCTGCTGCGCCGCAGTTGGCGACGGGTCCACGGCCCAGCGCGCGCCGTAGCCCTGTCCACTCACACCACAGGTATAAGGCACCAGGGGGGCGTCAAAGGACAAGTACGGGAGCGAAGCCCTAGTAGGAGGCCTCCCGCCCTCCTACCCTTCTTTCCCTTCCTCCCACGCAGTTTCTTCCACACACCTGCTCGTTCCGCATCTCCAGCACGAAGCGCGGCGCGTCAAAGGGCGGCAGCTGGTGCAGGTTGAGCCACACGGCGCCGCGCATCAGCCGGGACAGCATGTCCCGCGCCACCTGCATACAAATATACACACACACACACACGCGCGCGCGGGCATCCCTTTGTTGATTATCTTAAACATACACACATACACGTGCGCGCGCTCACATAGTCAAATTCATGCGAACGCAAGCGTATCGGGAAGGGCGCACGCAACAAGCGAGGACGGGGACGCGCACACATACGGTACATGCAAATCCACCCGCGAGGGTGCACGCAGGATGGAGCAATACACATGCACCGCAGCCGTATAGCAGTGCGCGTGTGTGCATGTGTGTGCGTCAAGGGGCCATTCTTTGTGACACAAATACACATGCAAATGAGCATGGCTGAACACACACACACACATGTGTGTCCTCATCAGCTGCCCTGCTAGCACGCGCGCACCTGGTTCTTGGCCGCCTCGCTGCCGCTCATGCTGGGCCACCACACGCCGCGCAGGTCCCGGTGGCAGTGCTTGGTGAGCGCGCGGGCACCTGCAGCACGAGGGCCGGGCGAGGCGGTCGCCGCACGACAGGGCGGCGTGTCATGCGGCAGTCATACTAAGGCCACCCCTGTCACACGACAAGTCGCCGGCAAGCAACCTGTCCTGCCAGGCTTTCACCGCGCTTCCCCCGCTTGCATTCCACGCGCACATGCGCATGCAACGAGACTACGACTACAAGCAAGAACCAGCACTTCCTCTGACACCCTCGCCCTACAACACCAACTTGTACTCACCCACGGTCAGCACACTGGGGTTGCCGGGCGGCGCGTGCCGCCGCTCGAAGGCCGCCACACACTCGGCCGCGCTGGGCAGCGGCGCCACCAGCCGCGACCCCGCGCTGCCGGCCGTGAGCCGAAAGCCCAGCAGCACGTACAGCAGCTGCGGCTGTAGCAGCAGCCGCGTCAGGGCGCGCCGCTGCCGCAGAGCGCCGGCGCTGCTGTAGCTGCTACTGCCATTGCGATGGGTGCTGGTGATGCTGCTGGTGCTGGCTGCCGCAGAGGTGGCCTGAGGGCCGCCGTCCGGCTCCCTCTGAAGCTCCGCTGCAGCTCCCATCCCAGTCGCGCCATCCTGCCTTTGGCGCTCGTCCTTGGCCACCTCCTCCTCCGCCTCCTCCCCCGCCTCCTCCCACGCCTCCTCCGGCAGTAGCTCCGGCAGTAGCGCCTCCAGCGCCGCGACAGCCGAGTGATACCCCTCGGCTTCCTTGAGCAGCGGCGGCCGCTGCTGCGTCACTGCTGGGTAGGGGAAGCTCCCGCTTAGCCGCCACGCCGCCGCCGCCCAGGCAAGCTGGTGGGCGTGGGGGCGGCGCAGGAGGCCGCAGGGCAGATACCCAGGGTGGAGCAGCCCACACGGGCCCGCTGCCAGTGGCGGAAGGTCAGGCGGCGCCTGTACTCCTGCTGCTGCTGCTGCTGCTGCTGCTGCTGCTGCTGCTGCTGCTGCTGCTGCTATTCCTCTAATTGTTGATGCTTGTGACGAGGGGGTAGCACGTGGCAATTGTGGCCGCTTACCATCAGCGACGGGCGCGGCAGTGGCGCTGCTGCCGCCCAGCTCGCTGCAGCTGAGCCGGAGACACCAAGCCCGCCACGCCTCCGCCTCCACCGCCGGCTGCCTTGCGCCCTGCTCCCAGTTGCAATTGACGCAGTCCCCCTCCTGCTTCCCTTCCTGTCCGTCTGAATCCGTATCGCCTGCCGCACCCTTTTTCCCATCCTCCCCCTGCAGTCCCCCGCCTTGACCGCCACCGCTGCTACTGCCACTGCCGCCGCCAGTCATCTCGGGCGGTGACGTCGGCAGTAGCAGCAGCTCATCCAGCACGGCACGCAGCTGCCCCGCCTGGCCTGGATCCAGATCTTCCAGCCCCCCTGGCAGCTCCAAGCCCAAGGCCTGGCCCTCGTCCGAGGCTGCTGCTGCAGCTGCTGCGGCTGCAGCTGGGCTGTCCGGCGCAGCCATTTGGGGTGGCAGGGATAGCGCTGGGCTGCTGGCATTGTCGAGCTGCGATGTGTGTAACACGCACGGGGTCGATGGCGGTTAAAGTATTTGCGTTATGTGCATTACCACTGCCGAGCTGTGATGTGTGCGGAGCGGCGCGCAACATGGGGTGCGGGGTGTGCGGTCTGCCTACGGGGGTTGGACCGTGTCCACCGTCTAATAGGCATTGCCAGCATGAGCACAATGGCACACCCCATGACGCCGTGAGCTGTCCAGAGGCCATACCTCACCACACCAAGGCAGGTGGCCGCGACAAGAGACCGCCTTCGACGCCCAACGCGGCACGCGCCGCAGGCGCGGCAATCAACCGCGCCACAGCCTCCCACGCGGCCCGCCCACCCGCCCAACCAATGACAAGCAATAACGTCAACCCTTGCATGCACGCACCCGGACGATGCTGGCCTGCAGCTGTCGCATGGCCTGCACCAGGCGCCAGGCCGCGGCGCCCACCGCCGCCTGGTAGCTACCGCTGGCGCCCTCGTTGGCGCCGGCGCGAGCAGGGGTGCCGGGGCCGGTGCCGGGCCGGGGGCTGCGACAGAGAGGCCTCTCTGTGCCCTGGCCATTGCTGGAGTCGAGGCCGCAACCGCCCTGACGTTGCGGGGGTGCGAGGCCGGGGCCGGGGCCCAGGCACGGTGCGAGCAACACCATTCGGGGGGCTGCGGCAAGGCCCAGCCTGGCTGTGGCCAGGCACAGCAGGTGAGCGCGTGGATGGATAACTAGCCGAGAAAGCCCGAGCCGTCCGTAAACGACGGCCAGTTTGTTTTTTAGCCTATGAGTCGGGTCATTTGTTGATTTGTCGAGCCGACCGCCCGGCCAAAAGCATGGAAGCAAATTTGCCTACATCCACTCGTGCCTACTTATTACATTATGAATATGCAAAAGGTAGCCATATGAAGCCTCATCCACATTGCCCCAACCCACCCCTGATGCAACATCCTGGTGCTCCCCCCCCTCCCCCCGCGCCCCCCGCGTCAGAAGACCACCTCCAAGTTCAAGGACGCACTTGTCACCGAGTCTTCATGCTCACCTGCCCATACCCATTCTCGTGCTGGTCTCGCTGCAGGACGAAACTCCAGGAATGGATTCAGCCTGGAGTGGCGCCGTGATGAGGCCCTTAACGGCCACCAGGTCACCGGTTTGTTGTCCCTCGCGCAACGGCGTTCCTGCACATTTATATTTGTAGGCGACTACTCACTTGAACCTTCGCAACACGTTCATTGCGCATTGGGGCGCCACAGCGTCATTTCGCTGGTCGACCCTCAGACGTCCTCCGACGCTGTTTAATCCACTCGCGCCTTACAATGATGCTTAAGGCCTACTCTGGAGTCCATGGTTCCACGCAACCGCGCGCTGGGCGTGTGGAGCGACGGGCCATCCGTGGTGCAGGCAAGTCGGTCCGCGGTGCTTTCCTCGCGACGGTCGTTCCGGGGTTTGCGAAAGCGCTTCCAGCATATGACGAATCATCGGGCATATGTTTTGTGGCCGAGCGATTCGGTCGCTGAGGTCGGGTTGTCCGTCGCGCATCGTGAACCCCACACCCCCCAGCCCGTCGTCGACGTCAGCTTGACGAGTCGACTCGCCCTCTATGTGGTTTTGCCACTCGCAGTGCGGAGGCTGTGCCCGTTGATGCGCAATGCGCAGGGCCGCGCGCCGCTGCGGACCCCGCTGTGCGAGGCGAGCGCCGAGCCCGGCACCGCCACCACCTCTGCGCCGGTGCGGGACGGCAAGTTCGAGTGAGTAAGGGGCGCTGACCGCCGGGGCCGCGGCAGGAGATTGGGTCTGGGGGACCCGGTGCGGCCGGGAGCGGCCGGGTGCACGGGGTGGGTTTGGATGTGGTTGAAGGGGAAGGGGACTGGCCCATACATGCCAGGCAACAGGCACAGAGGCGCCGCTCGCTGACTTCCTTCGCTTGCCCTTGACAATTGCGTCACAACTTGTGGCCAGCTAAGGGACCACGAGCAACCCTCACGCACCTCTCATACGGCCCCCTCCCGCCAACTGGGTGTATATGTGCAGGATCACCCTGAAGGGCCTGGAGGCGCTGCAGACGGTGCGGCTGGGTCTGGTGCCGGACGGCCGCGGGCAGGCCGTGGTGGTCACGGAGGTGGCAGAGGGCAGCCGCGCGGAGGAGGTGAGGAGGTGGGGTTGTGGGGTTGTAGGTATTAGCCCAAACTTAACTGAATTCAATGGTAGTGGGGGCGGGGCCGGGGTGATTGGTGGTGTTGGTGGTTGGTTGTGCAGGGTCCGGGGGGAGGGCAGGCGGTGGGCGACGGGCTGGGGATGGACGGGGGGCACGGGGCGGGGTTAACTGACTGACTGCAGCAGCTCCATTGGTGGTCGGATGGCGGCAATGGTGCGTGGTTCGTCTGGTCCGTGAGCACGTTCGGGACGTATGGTGCTGGCGGGTTGGTGGGCGGGTGGCGGGCGAGCAGGTGGCGTGCGGCACGTAGGGGCGGACGTGGCCGAACACACGCTGCTGTGTGCGCCGCACGCCCCTCAGCTCTACCGGTTTTAACTAGACCCCCAGACCTGAGAAGCACTCCTACGCTGCGTTGTGCTGACTGTGGCTGCAGCTGGGTGTGACACGAGGCATGAAGATGAATGCGCTGAGCGACCCCATCCGGTGAGTGTGGGGTGGGGTGGGCAGGGCCCCGAATGAAATGCATTTGAGCGAAGCGGAGCTGGGCGGCGATGAGGGGGCCTGCCGGGTGGGCGATGCAGTGCTTGCACGCCTCGAAAGTCCTGTCGTTGCCTGGTGGTGGCGACCGGCGCCTCGCCCTAGCCTGCCTACCCCTTGCAAGCGCACACGCACATCCACATGCACACGCAGTCACGCACCCAGCCTGACGCGCCCCCCCCTCCGCGCTCCCATCTTCTCCACCGCCCCGGCCCGCAGCTACGGCGAGCTGTGGGACCTGCAGGACCGCCCCAGTCTGCGCTTCGTGGTGGACACGTGAGCGACTGGGCGACTGGGCGCTGAGACACACATGCACACCGCACTCAGTAGCTGTGTCGACGGGTGTGGCCACATGTTCTGAAGCCACGCTGGCGCTGCTGTTGTGCTTGGGACACGCGCGAGCGGGGATGCCGTTATGCGGCCCCTGTGAAACCGTGCTGTTGTGTGCGGGCCGCGGGGGCAAGGTTGTAGCCCACATGCCTGCAGCGGGCAGATCCTTGTGACTTTGCGCTGCTTCCCTGCCCTCTCCCCCTCCTACCTGCAGCTTCAAGATGCGCCGCAACCAGCCCATCGACCTGCAGTTTGAGCCCATGATGAAGCAATCCGGTGAGCACGTGCCGTCGCGCCGGTTGTCGTACCAACCACCACACCCAGCGACTCCGAGTCGGCACTCGGCACCATCTGCAAAGCACCGCTAGCCCCCTCCCTCCACAGCCCCCAGCCCACACACACATGCCCGTGACACCTCACACCCCGCAAACGCTGCACGGCCGCCAACGCTGCACGCCCTCCAACCCCGCACACACGCACGGCAGAAATGGACATCATCTTTGGCCCCTCGGGCGCAAGTTCCAGCAGCGACGACCGCGAGCCATCAGAGGTGAACGCGCAGGCGGCAGCTTCTGGCAGCCCCAGCCCCAGCCCCAGCGGTGCCGCCTCGCCGGCTCGGGTGTCACTGGACCAGACGCCCGACAGCCCGCTGGGATCCGTCAACTCCATTGACCAGCTGCTGGGGACCGTGAGCGACAGCGAGGAGACGATAGGTGAGAGCGGGGGCGTCCCTTTTGGGGGGGTCACCTGCGCAGAGCCATGGAGGCCGCAAGGAATGAGGCGCGGGCGAAGGACTGGCTCAAATGGACGCACGCATGCCGCCCACTCCGCCCCCACCTGACCGTGTGCGCACGCCCCACCTTGGTGTGGTTGGGTTTGGAGTAACCAACCCCACCTACCCACCGGCCCCCAGGCGACAAGCTAGCGCTCAAGTACCAGGAGCAGCAGCGGATCCGAGTGGCGGTGAACCAGGTGCAGAAGCGCATCGACCGGCGGAAGGAGTACATGGCCATCGACGACCAAGTGAGCACGGCGGTGGGGGGTTGGGGAGTTGCGGTTGTGGGCGCGAGGCTGCGGGACATAGCACAAAGGAAGGGGTCGACACGGTCCGTGCAATGTATGCAAGCAAGAAGTGTGCGGTCGTACATGCGGCTGGGGCTGTTTGCTTGCGGCTGCGGCTGCGGCTGCGGCTGGGGCTGCGGCTACTGGGGTTGACACAGTGCGTGCATTGCGTGGCGTTTTGTTTCCCTGTGGCCCAACACAACGCAAGAACCCGGTGTCTACCCCCTCGTCCCCTTCATCCTGGCAGCGTGACGACACGGGTCTGCTACTGGGGCTGGCCGCGGCGTTCCTGATCCCGCCGCTCATCATCCTCATCATCGCCTTCGCCTCTGGCTACCTGGACCAGATCTACCTCACCTCGCTCGGCATGTTCCGTGACTAAGGCGCAGTCATGAACTAAAGAACTAACAACGATGTATGCAATGGTGTGGGGTTGGCAGTGTTGATGGGCGGAATGGCGGCTGCGTGGGGTGCGGGAAGGGGTGCTGAACAAGTGTGGTGCGGCGTTGCGTGCAAGGGAGCCGTGCTGCTGGGTCCTGGAGAGGCGGTCTCTGCGCTGCGCTGGCGAAGGGCTGTGAGGGCCTACCTTCGCTGGTCAAAAGGCATCTCAAGATGTTATCCAAGGTCCTTCTCTAGGAACTATGGTTGGGAGTGTGGGTTCCTCTCGCACTGGTGCCTGGGTGCCGGAGTGACCAATAGGGTTCACAGGCGTGCAGCACATGGTGACGCTGGGTGTTATTCCAATCAGAATGTCTCGAACGGTGGTACTGGTGGTGGATTGGGCCGGAATAAGGCGGAGGAGGAAGGAACAAGGACAGCTAAGCCTCGAGGTGGACTGCGGGTGGACCGCGGGTGGACCGCGGCATGAGGCCAAACCCTAGATGCTTGAAGTTCACCGCTACTTGCTTGCCTCGCACCTCCACATTTAAAAACATACGAAACAAATATCCGCAACGACAAGTTGCAAGTGCCGTTTGTCCAAACTCTTCGCACAAGCTTAGCTGGCGCAGGGCCTCGTTGACGTCGGGGCCCTTTGCGCGAGGGAACAAGGATGGGCGTAGGAGGAGGGTCCGATGTTGAGATTCCACAGTGCCCTGTCTGTTGCGAGACACTGGGCCGGTGGGGCGGGCCAGCAACGCTACCATGCGGACACAACGGATGCGTCGAGTGCTTCCAGCAGGCAAGCAATGCGAGAACGCGACTTCCACGCAAAGCACAGACTTCCAGGCTTGATTCGCCCGCACATCTGCCTCGCAGGTCCAGCAGCGCAACGCCCAGTGCCCACTGTGCCGCGCAAGTTTTGGAAAGGACCTGAAGCTGTCCTGCAACCACGAGCTTGAGGCAAGAATAGGGCTTCAATTCCTTGGTAGAAATCCGCTAGCGCGCTGACGGTTTGCAAGACAGCAAGGAAAGTCGACCCAACCATTCAGCTACCACGGGCTGCGCGGGCTGGTAGAAGTGCCTTAGGTGCTCGGGGTGCACCGCCAGCTGCATGGACTGCTGTTGCAGAAGACTTTGGCGGGGTCCACCACGCTGCACAAAACCTTATCGCGCCGAAGCGCCAACCATGTACCGCGCCGCCTCACCGAACCTCAACCCCTTCGCCCACAGGACCTGATTCGCCTGGCGACCATGCTCTTCGTCGACGAGTCCTCCCGTCGCGACGGATGGGAGGCTTTCCCCTCCACCGCGCACACGGCTGACAGCTACGCAACGGAGCTGCAGCGGGCGCACCAGCAGGCCAACGCGCGGGGTCGCGCCAACGCCGCGGCCGCGGCAGCGGCGCGGCCCGCAGGGCCCGGCGCCACCGGCGCCGCAGGCGCTGGCAACGGCGCTGCTGCCGCAGGCGGTTTCAGCCTTGGAAACCTGGCCCTGAGTGGGCTTGGAAGCCTGGGGCTGGGCGCGCTTCTGGGGGGCAGCAGCGAGAACCCAAACGCACTGGAGGACCTGCACGACATCATGACCACAGACCCACTGGCGGCGGCGGCCGGCGGCGGCGGCGGCTCGCCCGTCGGCGGCCGGCGGCGCCGCCACAGCGACGGCGAGGGCGACCCATACTCGGAGTACGGCGAGGGGGAGTACGGCGCCGGCCCACACGAGCTGGGGCACGGACGCGGCGGCTCCGGGGGCAACGAGATTTCGCCCTCGACGCACCCCTCCGCCCCCTACCTAGCAGACGGCGCGCGCGCGGGCGCGGGTGCCGCGCAGCGGCGCCCCGGCGCCGGCGGCGGCAGCAGCACCTGGGACCCGATCGGCAGTAGCATGTCGACGCTGATCCCGGGCCTTGGCGGCAACGGCTCGGGCTCGGGCGGGCCGGCGGTGCTGTCTTTGGAGCCCCCGCTGTGGCTGCCGGACAGCCACGCCGCCGAGTGCCTCAGCTGCCACCTGCCCTTCCGCGCCTTCACGCGGCTGAGGCACCACTGCCGCCTGTGCGGCAAGATCTTCTGCAGCGCCTGCTGCCACAAGCGAGCGCTGCTGCCGCCCAAGTACGGCGTCAGGTGAGCGGGGCCGAGGCGGCGCAGGGCGAGTTCATGCCGGGGGCAGCCTTTGTGCTTGGCGGTGCACGGTTAGGCGTTTCTCGTGCTGGTAACAAAAGCAGTGTGTGTTGGCCTCTTCAGCAGCTGTGTGACGCGTATTCCTCTTGCTTCTGCAGGACGCCGCAGCGCGTGTGCGAGCTGTGCTGGTCGGTGCTGACGCCGCACCAGCAGCTGCTGGCGGGGACCATGGCGGCGGCGGCGCAGGCGCCCGTGCAGGTGCGCAGCTGCACACGCAGTACGCAGGCTCGATCGCACGGGGCCCTGGCGCCCCTCCCTGCAGCACACATCCATAAATGCAGGGTTCTGCGTCAGCATGTCATGTGTTGCAAAACCCGCACACTGCATTTTGGGACATCTCACCACGTGACACTGAAACCGTGCGTGAAATGCTTCACATCGCGTCACAGGACTCACCGGACGCCATCTCGCTGCGTGCCTGGCTAAACAGCCCCTGGACGTCCAACCTGGGAGAGGACATTTTCAAAGGAGCCAACCTGCTCACCACCTTCGTCAAGGTGAGATTGCCTGCTTGCCTCTGACACAGCCTCGGGCCTTGTGCCCGTGTGTGCGCTGCTGCCTGTGCTTCTCTGTGACTTTGTAGGCTGCCACACGCACGTGCCGTTGCCATGGCCGGTTCCACCACCGGTGCAAGGCAGCCACCTTAGGAGTGCCGGACAGCTGTCCGAAGTCAACCGCACACGCGCACACACACGCGCTCTATCTTATTGCATCCCCTGTCCCCCTGCCCCCTGCCTCCAGGCCATCCACCGGCACCCGGAGGCTGACCTGCCCACCGCGGCGCTGCAGGGCGCCCAGGGCTTGGCGCTACTCACCGTGGCGCGCGTGGCCGCCGGCTGGTCGCTGTCCTTCGGCACGGGTGAGCAGACGCGCTGGGGCAGCCGTTGTTTGGTTTCCGGACGAGCTGAGTTTCCTCATGTGTCAAGGCAAGGTGCATTCTGCATGACAGGCGTTCGAGTCAACAATTCTTGGACCAGTACACATCGCTTTAGCTGCTGCCTCACACCACTAAGAGTGATCTGGCAACGCCTTCTTTTTTAATTTGTTCTACCTACGTTGCGTTGCTGCCGCCCGTAGGCCTGGTGGTCGCCCGCACCCAGGACGGCGGCTGGTCGGCTCCTTGCGCGGTGTCGGCTGCGGGCATGGGCTGGGGGCTGCAGCTGGGCGGCCAGCTCACAGACGTGCTGCTGGTGCGTGGGGCACGAATTTGTGTGTACATATGTGTGTGTGTGTGTGTGTGTGTGTGTGTGTGTGTGCGTGTATGCGTGCGTGTGTGTGTGTGTGTGTGTGTATGTGTGTGTGTGTCGTTTGTGTGTGTGTGTGTGTGTGTGTGTGTGTGTGTGTGTGTGTGTGTGTGTGTGTGTGTGTGTGTGTGTGTTTGTTTGTGTGCGTGCAGACATTGTGGAAGTGCATCCTCGCTATGCCAGCGCTGTCTCGCGGGTACTCCGTCCTGCACGCCCGTGCCAGCAACCTCCACCCCACCCCACCCCCACCCCGTGCAGGTGCTGCGCAGCCGCGAGGCCCTGGCTGGCCTGTGCGGCGGGCTGGGCGCGGGCGTGGTGGTGGGCGGCGTGGCGGCGCTGAGCCTGGGGCCGCTGGGTCGGCACGCGGACGCCGGGGTGGTGCTCAACCCGAACAACGGCACCTCGGCCTCCGCCTACGGCTACAGCCTCAGCCGCGGCGCCTTCGTGGGTCTCAGCCTGGACAGCTCGCTGCTGTGCGTGCGCAACCAGGTGCGGAGGCGGAGGCGGAGGCGGAGGCGGGCAGGGTGTGGGGGCGGGGGTAGAGGCGGAGGCGGGCAGGCTGGGGCGGGTTGGGGGGTGTACAGGTAGGCAGGGGGGCTGGCAGGGTATGGAGTTGAGGGCGTGGATGGAGGAGGAAGAGCAGGGGAGGGGGAAGATGAGTATCGAACTTCGAGGGGCACTTCCCACCGACATGTGCGCTTCCAGCTGTGGCATTCGGGCCCCTCATGTGTCCCTTACCCGGCCCTTTCTCACCCGGCCCCGCTGTCCGCCGCCCCTCTTCCCTTATCCTGTTCCCTCTGCCCCGACTTCGCGCTCCCCGCCGCCCCTACTCCTCGGCCCTTGTGCTGTTCCCACTGCCTAAACTTCGCGCTCCCCGCCCCGCCCGTCCAGGTCAACCACGACTTCTACGGCTACCCCGTCACGCCGCGGCAGCTGCTGCTGGAGGCCGCCGTTCCGCAGCCGCCCGCCGCCTGCATGCTGTACGAGGGCATACGGGTGCGTCATGTCCGTGCCTGCGTGGCGGCGCGCCTGCCTGCCTGCAGGGCCCCTAGGCCCCAGAGCCAAGGCGCAGTGCAAATGCGGGACGGGCTCCAGCCGCTCCACTGCTCCACCGCTCCACCAATGCTGTGTTGCTGGCTCTGGATAGTGCTTACCGGGCTTCATCGGGTGACTGACTTGGTCCCCTGACTGGCTCCCTCTTGCTCCTTTCCGCTTCCTCCTTCCCGGACCCGCCACAGGCGCTGCTTCACCGCTTCGAGAGCCGCCGGCGCTTGGTGCACAGCCGGCACAGCTTCAGCAGCAGCAGCAGCACGCACAACGGCGGCGCCAGCGCCAGCGACGGCTTTGTGCTCGTGCGCCACCGCGGCGGCGGTGGTGGCGGCGGAGCGGCAGCGGCTGCGGCATCCGGCGACGACTTGTATGCCGATACCTCCGCACCGCCGCAGCTGGTGGCGATGGCCCACGCCGCGCCGGTGATGCCGTCGGCGCCGTCCGCGCCGGCGCTGCTGCCCGGCGGCGACATGCACGCGGCGCCGGTGTTGCGCTGGTGATGGTGTGATGCGGACCCGACAGCCCAAACCACCCTGCCTCAGCCCATACCACCCTGCCTTAGACTCGGCCCAGCCCGTGGCCCAGACCTTGCGGCTTGCGGCTCAGGGAGGCACGGGGAGACACGGGAAGGCACGGGGAGGCATGGGGAGGTACGGGGAGGCACGGGCTCATGTGGAGGCGGCGTGTGGACAGCCCACCAGGGCGGCTGGGGACGCCGTGTGATGTGGCGACGGACGGCATGCCATGGCGGGTGATTTCGGCAAAGGCCTGCCGTGCTTTGGAAGGTAGGCGAGGCCTTGTTCGGACGTGTACGTTAGTACTGGAGACCGTTTCATCATCTCGATTAATCACTGAGATGATTGCGAAGTGCGACCTTCCAGGCTTTGTGTATTAAAACTGGTAGGGTAAAAGCGGAACGGCTGTAACATTACGGTTGATGTTGTATGATGGGGCGGAAATCCTTACGTGTACTCACGGCTCTCGTGCTCAGTGTATCATGAGCTGGACCAACTGAAAGAGAGCTTCAAGAGACCTGACGGTTACATCCAATCTTCCTGTTTGTATTTGTGTCGGGGGGCATGCCATTAAGCATCCCATCAGATGCGGTATGCGAGGCCGGCTTTGTCGGGTCGCCTGCCTAGCCAAGGGGCAGGAGCACGGACACGAGGGTTTGTGAATGTGATGAGTGCAGCCCGTGAGGGCCGTCTTGACTGAGCTTCGGCCTACCACCGGAACTGCCAAGCGAAAAAAGAGGGCGATGCTATGCTAAGCGGTGGTAAGCAGGGTAGGTGGCTTGGCCGGGCTTCTCACGGCGTCAGTTCTGTGTGCCCTGCGCAGCCAGGCGCGGCTCTGCCTTACTGTTACATGACTGCAGGTCTGCAGCGTCGCTGTAACGTTTCAGTGTGTCACTGTGTCTGCAGTGACCATGTCAGACATCCCGTGCGCATTCCAGATTTCCAGTCTTGTTACAGTCGCCGATTTCTGCATACCAGCGACCAGCGGTCCTCTATTGGTCCTGTCCTCACTTTGTGGTGAACAGGCAGGTATCGCATGTACTTGCTGCAAGTTTACTCAGTACCGGTCTACTCGTTACACGCCCAACATTCCAAACAACCCAGTGAACCCACCGGGGCGCCCCGCCAGCCGCTACAGCCGCCTACCCACACATAGACTCACTGCCCCCGGCGGTACAGGAACTTCCGGCTTTCGATCAGCCACGCGCTCATGCACTGCCGTTGCAATTTGTCTGCCATGTGCTGGGGTCTGGGAGTCAGCCTTTCCCGTCCACGCACATCTCTCGACCCTACCTCGTAGCCCCATGCCCCCACGCCACCGCCTCGCAGGGTGCGCGCGGCGCTGGACCTACCACAACGCGAACACTATCATCGCCTGCCCCGCCCTGCTGGGCCAGCTGCAGCCGGCGGTGATACGGCTGGTGGCGGCTCTGCATCGCGGCAGCCACAGCATGTGTCTCATGGCTGAGGGCCTGGAGCCTCTGGATCCAGACGCGGCGGCAACGTCGGCGTCGGGTGTGGATGTGGCGCCGCTGACGCCGCTGGATCACGGCTCTGCGTTCACGGGGCCGGGATCGCCATTGGTGGGCGCGGCAAGGAACGGGGCGGGCTCGCCGCTAGGAATGGGAGGAGCAGGGGGTTGAAGAAGTCGATGGGTGGAGGCAAGGGCAGTGGTGCCGCGGCGGCGGCGGTGGCTGGGAAGGGCCGCTTCGCGGCCGCGGGGATCGGGATTCGGGAGCACGGCCTCTGGGAGCCCCAGGAGTGGGGCGTGGAGCGCGGCGGGAGAGGAGCTGCAAGCGGCGGCAACCGCGGCGGCAACGGCCAATGCAGCCACAGTGGCGGCGCGCACGGCCCCGGCCATCGCTGCCGCTGTTGCTGATGGGGAAGGGGACGCGGCGGCGGCGGCAGCGGGGCTGCCGCTGAACGGTGTCGTCGCCACGCACGCGCTCGCTCCGCGTCTGCCTCCACCAATGGCACCTCCGTAGACGATGGCCCGCAAGCGGAGGCGTCACCGGCACCAGCGGGTGCCGCATCGACAGTGGGCGTTTTGCCGGCCCTGAGCCCCGCACGCAAGCGCTCCGGCGCCGCGAGCATGACCGTGGTGCTGCCGGGCGGTGGCAGCGGCGGGCCGGGGCACAGCCGCCCCAGCAAAGCCTCTTGGCGGGGCGGGGGCTGCCACCAGCGCTGAGCCCGCTGGGGCCGCTCGGAGGAGCTGCAGGCACGAGGGATGGGAGTGCTAACAATAATGGGGCGTCGCCGCTGGGTAGCGGGCTAAGCCGGAAAAAGCTGCCGCCACTACTGCCGCCTGGGCGCGTCGTGTCCGGTGATGGGCGGGGGCGACAATAGGCCCCATTCCCGAAATGCACCGAGTTCCCAGGTTCCCAGCGAAACATCCCGCAATTCCGCAAACCGGTAGAAAGAAGGCGATGAGCTCTTCGGCCTTGCGCGTGTGGGCGGTGCTGACGGTAGCCGCCTTCGAAATTGCCACCCAGGCTCAAACACACGCACGCACGTTCTAACTAGCAATACAGACTAGGCACACGTTGAATACCCACATAGAAGACATCAAGGGAGCCCGGGCGCCGAGGAGGAGACCAGCGCCAGGGCGGGACATTCGCATGTGCAAGAAGGGGAAATAAAGCAAACGGTGTGAGCGGAAAGGCGCGTGAGCGAAAAAGGCAACAGTATTCTATGTGCATGAGCCTGGGTGGCAAGAGAGAGGGGGAAACAGGCAGCGGGCAATTAAATAGAGGCAAGCACGCATCGGCATGGGGCCACACGAGGGCCAGGGGCACAGGGACAGGGGGAGGGGGGTGGTTAGGGGAGGGGGGGATGAAGAGAGCCCAAGGATTGCGGCGGCGAGCGGGGGAACGGGAGATGAGGATGCGACCGGTGGCGTTGGTGTGGCTGACACGCGGGTCAGCGACAGCGTTGCGGCGAGCAGCAGCAGGCGCGGCAGCGGGAGCTGCGCGGCTGCGCCCGTGCCTGCCGCTGCGGGCATCTCGGACAGCGGCGGCGTTCTGGGCAGGTGACGACATTAATATGGCTTTACAAACAAAGTGGCAGCCAATCAAGGTGGCAGCAGGCAGTTGGTCGCTGCAATGTGGGCATGGCTCGCAGTTTATTCCTTCATATTGCTCGTTACGGTACTTGCTGCTCGGATGGTGTTAATGGTGGTGCGTTGCAACTGCTGGCGTCAGTGGTCTGCTGTAGGCCTAATCACACTGGATTGGTGCGTGGTAGGCACTGAAGCTAGAAATGGAAACAGAAATAGAGACACCCTGCCGTAAGCAAGTTAAGGGAGTGGGGGGAGATGAGGAGGTGGGTCAGACCCACCTCCTGTACGCCCCCACTACGTACCGAGCAGTGGTAGGCACTGAAGCTAAGGGGATTGCTTGGACCAGCTTGGACAAGCCGCGTGGGCCTGTAGCTGTCGTGTGTCACCGCGCCTAATAGATGGCTCTGGGCCAGTCTGCTGCAAACACAGGATGGAATGGAGTACGGTGACCGATCCCCTTGCGCGGCGGCCCCACGTCACTCCGCTCATGATGGTGTTACGTACGTACGGTGGATAATGTTGATGTTACAACGTATCACAGCTTGGCGGCTGTTGCCGCGTGACTCGGGCCTGGGCCACTATCACACCCCCACCCTCATGCTCCTCATCACGCACAGTCAAAGCCACACACCGCACGAGCTCCGTCACGCACGTAGTCGGCACGTGTATGCATGCACGCGCCCGATGCAAGCTAGCGCAGGCCCGATCCTCAATCCGGTGTCGCACCGCAACCTACACGCACGTATATCAACAAACAAGAACAAGAGCAAGAAGGAATTGATTATGGTGACGGCTGATGAAGGGATGGAGTCAACGATCCCTACGCTTGTGACGGTGTGGTGTGGGCAAAGCCCTATCATCTTTGCCAATCAAGTAACCGATTGATTGCCTATCATCCCCATCCATTCTCCTTTCCCTTCATCTCTACCATTTGTCTCCCGATCCCCTGCTGAGACACATATCTATCAGACATACGACCCTGGCATTCGGCCTACGTCACTTGAAGTACGACCAGGCTTCGGATCAGGTTTCGGACAGATCTTCGGACCAACTTCGGACCAGATTCGGATGAGCGGCTTTCCCCGAGTGAGTAAGACCAACCCCGCCCGGCGCCCTTTTGCAGCACCGTAAGTACGTACGCATGAAGAACAATCAACCAAGCAAGCAAGTCATACGAGGCACTGCGGTATCCTTTTGCCCGAGTAGCTAGCAATCAAGGGGGCATCACATGTGCGCAGTCGCATACAAACAAAACAGAGGACTCATTCACTGCTGCATTGCAAACGGCCGCCGCCGCAAGCAAGCAAGCGCACGTACACGCTCACACCGTCCAGCAGTGCGTAATCGCAAGCAAGCCTTAAGGGAGAATATCGTACTGCTGCAGCACGCACGTCATTACAGCGCACTATTCTGTGACACTGCAACCGCTAATGGCCGTATATATCCACGTACGCCGTGGACAGCAGCCGCGCTCTGATCGATCGCAGGCGTTTCCCAGCCTGCTTCATAACTGTAGCGTGCAGTAGCATACTGGTACGTCATATGTACGCTTACTGCACCCAAGCCCCTAGGAGCTAAATGAATGTGCGTGGCTATGGGGTCTATCTGCCAGACCCCATGCCCCGAAACCCGTCTAGTAGTAGTAGTAGGCGGTCGTAGTAGTCTAGCAGCAGAATGTGCGTGGCTTTGGGGTCTGCCGCCAGACCTCATGCCCCGGAACCCGTCTAGAGAACATACATCACAAGCGGCACGGCTGCCTGCTACTGCTGCTGGTTGTTCCCGCCGTTGTAGGCAGGTGCTGGGATGGCGGGCATCGCGCACCAAACGCCATGAGCGCCCTCGCACCACTGCTGCTCCAGCGGTGGTGCCGCCGGCACAGGGCATGCCATGTAGGCCTGCTGGCTGTGCTGCTGCTGAGGCTGCTGCTGTGGCACGTGGTTCGCGCCCGCCTGCGGGTGCTGCTGCGCGTGCCACTGCTGCCACTGCGCCTGCCGCCGCGCGTGCGCCTGCCACTGCGCCTGATGCCGGTGCCACTGCACGTGCTGCCAGTATGCATGCGCTTGCCAGTGCGTATGCTGCCATGGCATTGACTGCATCTGCACAGCCACTTGCGCCGGTGCGGCCTGCTGCTGCTGCTGCTGGTGGTGGTGGTGGTCGTGGTGGTGCTGGTGGTGGTAACCAGTAGCGGGCACGCTGCTGTTTATGCCGTCCCACAGCAGCTGCTGGTGCTGCTGGTAGTAATGCCCGTGAAGTTGCTGGGACACCTGAGGCTGCTGCTGTGGCAGCGCACGGCCAGCCGAGCCCGCCTGCTGCTGCTGCTGCTGCTGCTGCTGCTGCGGCGGCGGCGGCGGCGCCTGGGCCTGCCCCTGCCCCTGCCCCTGCGCCTGCGCCTGCGCCTGCGCCTGCGCCTGCGCCTGCGCCTGCGCCTGCGCCTGCGCCTGCGCCTGCGCCTGCGCCTGCGCCTGCGCCTGCGCCTGCGCCTGCGCCTGCGCCTGCGCCTGCGCCTGCGCCTGCCCCTGCGCCTGCGCCTGCGCCTGCGCCTGCGCCTGCGCCTGCGCCTGCGCCTGCGCCTGCGCCTGCGCCTGTGCCTGCGCCTGCGCCTGCGCGTGGGCCTGCGCGTGGGCCTGCGCCTGCGCCTGCGCCTGCGCCTGGGCCTGGGCCTGCGCCCGGGCCTGCGCCTGCGCCTGCCCCTGCTGCGCCTGCGCCTGCACCTGCGCCTGGGCCTGCGCCTGCGCCTGCGCCTGCGCCTGCGCCTGCGCCTGCGCCTGCGCCTGCGCCTGCGCCTGCGCCTGCGCCTGCGCCCGCGCCTGGGCCTGCGCCTGCGCCTGCGCCTGCGCCTGCGCCTGCGCCTGCGCCTGCGCCTGCGCCTGCGCCTGCGCCTGCGCCTGCGCCTGCGCCTGCGCCTGCGCCTGGGCCTGGGCCTGCGCCTGCGCCTGCCAGTAGTGCTGCTGCGACGACAATGCCGGCACCGCCTGCGCAGGCGCTGCTTGCACCGGCGGCAGCGCGGCCGCCTGCTGCTGGTGGTGGTGCTGGTGCAGCTGATGCTGGTTGCGATGATGCTGCAGCAGCAGCTGTTGATGGTGCAGCTGGTGGTGGTGGTGCTGCGGCTGCAGCGCTGCCTCAAGGCAGCAGGCCGGGAGCACCTGCTGCTGCTGCTGGTGCTGCTGCTGGGCCGCCTGTGACTGCGCCTGCCATGGCATTGCGGGAACCCGCGCGGCCGCTTGCGCCGGTGTGGCCTGCTGCTGCTGGTGTCCAGGAGTCATGCGGTTGGTGTTCTCCAGCTGCAGCGGCCGGTGCTGGTGGTGTTGCTGGTGCTGGTGAGGATGTGGCGGCTGCTGCGTGGGCGGCACCGCTGCCGCCACCGCCGGGGCCAGCCCGCCGCGCACGCGTGCGAATGCTGCGCACACCTGCAGCAGCAGGCGCCGCTGGGTGGGGTGAAGCGCGGCCACCGCGGATGCGGCCGCGGCGGGTCCGGGTGCCGCAGCGGTGGCGGTGGTTGCGTGCCGCGCCACCGCTTGCCGCTTCGCCACCGGCTGCACACCATCACCACCCTCCTGCCGCACCGCCGCCGGCCCCAATGCCGCACCTTCAGCGCCGCGGCTGCGCTTGCTGCCCACAGCAGCCGCAGCAGCCGCAGGCTTGCACCCGGCCTGCTGTGGCTGCTGTCCCGCTGCCGCCCCCGCTGCCATGGTGGCCGGAGCCACGGGCGGCAGCGGCGGGGTACGCTGCTCAACCCGCCGCTGCGGCTCGTCCTTCTTGTACCGCCGCCGGGCCGCCGTGGGCTGCTGCTGGGGGGCAGCGGCGCCGCCGGCGGTGGCGGCGCAGCCAGCGGCACCAGTGGCTGCGTCACGAATGACCCTAGCGCGGGTTGAGCGGCGTGTCGGCTGCACGCCCGCAGCCACTGCTGCAGCGGAAGGGCCCATGATGGCCTGAACGCCCGCCGCCGATGGCGCCGGCGGCGGCAGTGCCGGCGGCGTGGCCATAAAGCCCGCCGGCATCGGCATCATCATTCCACTGCTGCTTTCCACGCTGCTAGTGCTCGTTGCGCCGGCCGCCGGCGGCCTGCTGCTGCTGGCGGAGTAGCCCAGTACCGGCGCTGAGGCACCCGCCGCCGCCAGCAGCCCGCGTCCCACGACTTTGCTCGTCGATGGCGGCGAGAGCCTAGTCATCAACATTGGCAGCGCCACAGCCATGCCGTCGGCACAGGACCGCCGCCAGCGGAACGCAATCGGGGACGGCGCGTCGCCAGCAGTGTCAGTCGTCAGCAGGCCCTCGCCATCGAGAGTGGGCCGCGTCGGGCTGGCGGGCGCCACCGGAAGGTACTCCACCAGCGGGCTGGCAAAGGGCGGGGATCCTAGCAGGATGCCACTACTGTTGCATCCGCAAAGGATGCTGTCATCCATTGCCACGGTGTTTTGGTAGAAGGGCCCCGAAGCCGCCGCCCCAGCAGGTGTTGTTGTCGCTCGGGGACTACCCATCCAGGAGGTGCCGCCCGTCTTCCACGGGGACAGCTCGACGGTGTCCGGCTGGAACATCTGGAGTTGTTGGAGGTCGTCGTCCTCCCCAAAGCCATGTCGTCCTCCAAAACCTTCGACCTGAAATTCAGGATTGCAGTATCATATATAAGCGATCTGGAGGCACCGGAACTGCTGGTGAACCCAGCTACGTTGTGTCCTTGACTACCTTGACGTACGTGGATCACTTGCGGCGTTTTGCTTCACACGTACGCACGCGACAAACGCCTGAGAAGCCTCTCGCGATTTTTGATGACGCTGCTGCCAAATGCAGGTCTGCAAGCCCTGCACTCACCGATGGCTCGGGTGTGGTGCTTGCGGCAGCGCTTCCCAGCTCCGGATGTGTTGGGGAAGCAGCAGCGGGCGGCGACCGTGCTGGCAGCTCCATCACACCAGCAGCATTGGCAGTCTGCAGGATGCAAGGCGATGAACTCAGCATTACGGACAGAGATGGCAGGGCTTGGAAGGGGATGGGGCTATGGCCGGGAGGGCACCCCTGGGGCGACAACCGACGGCAGGGCGCGGCGAACTAATTAATCCGAACGCCGCCCGCCGCACAAACCGCACGCAGGGCATGCGTGATCCCTGCCCGGAGCCGCCCAACCTAATCACAGTCTCAATGCAGTACCGTAAGCCTACAGCAGCCGCTTACATATCGCGCCCGAGCGCAAGCGAGATGCCACATGTATGTTCGAGTCTCGCAGCTGCCAACAGTCCTAGCACTATGTGCATCCCCGAGGACCACCAACAGCTCAAAGCTGTATGGCCTTCAAAATGAGCTTGGCAGCGCTTCCCGAATGCGACTTCGAGGAACCGCCCTCGCTCAATGCGCACTTCCCGGCGAACCACGCACGCATGTACATAGCTCACCAGGCCATAGCCAGCAGTTCCACCATCGGCAGACATCCGTCTCCCGTGTAGCCGGGAGGATGCCTGCACGCGCGCGGCGGGCAAAGTATTTTGGCCGATCAGGAATTGGTCAACGCATGTTGTGCGCCGAGTATGCGCTTCACCCAGTTTCAAGATCACAAGCAAGCTTCAGAGAGCACATGCATGCCCTTGCAGGCTGCGAGACTCCTTCAAAGCCGCCAAAAGAAGCCAAACAGCAGGGTCCGCGGCCTGGAGCGAAGGAACCACCCGGAACACTCACCGGCGCTGCGCTCTCTTCTAAAATGCTAGGAGCAAACCCTTTGGTTGCTTACGGCAACCTTGTTTCAGGCGCAAGCAGGCCAGGCGAGGACCCCGCCGAGCGAAACAAGGACCGGTGAAGCCTTTAGCGCTGAGTTAGCCCCTAGGTGGCCTGGCGCAAGCAAGCTAGGTATGCAGTCACTATTGTGTATAAGCTTGGCAAGAGCTTTGTGGCCAGGCGAGCCTTCGCCACAGGCTTTTAGCCGAGCTCTCGGGCCCCATCTCCGGGACGGAACTGGGTTCCTTGGCCGCGCGCGCATGCATGCTCCAACGTACCTTCTGCTTACGCTGCTGCGTATCTCTTGAATTTAGCGAAGAGGCAGCAGGGCTTGAAAGCGTTCCGGGTCCCCGTTTCCGCTGCAACAGGCGTTTGGCCACTGCGGAGCTCTGCTGCTCTTATTGCCGGCCGCTGCAGCCTCTTTTGCGCGCAAGAATATTTGCTCTGGACCTTTGGACCTTGCGCGCTGCATGTAGCAACGGCGGTGCGTCACTTGTCGAACTGGGAAGGCCGGGTATTCAGCCGCGCAACGTAGAGGCTTGCTTACAAAGCCTAAAGCCAAGGCAGAAGGTCGCGGACAGCAGCATGTCGGAGAACACGAAACCATTTCGCCTGTGTGACCCACGGAGGCAGGCTTCGCCCCGCCCACGCACTTTGCTTGCCTACGCTTTCCCCTTCATATATATCCCTACGTACTTGCCTCACGCACCCGCCCTGCTGCTTCATTAGTATGGGCAGCTTGAACCCCGCCTGAGGAACCCCTCCCCAGTCCTGCGTTGTGACCCACGCACGGCGCGAATCTTCATCACTTGATTGCATGCTCGGCGCGCGCGCGAGGTTAGTTCATTGTTTGCACATTTGCACCGAAGTGATATTTTTATGATATGTAATTCTGAGAGGATACTGCAAGATAGCAGACTTCAACTTCACTAGCTTGATGCACACAATGGTTGCAGGGGCGGTATCGCACTGCGCGAGGAGACCCGGAGACCCTATTACTGCGTGGCCGGCCCTGACACGCGTGTCAAACCGTGGGGCGGGGGCCCGACACGTGCCCAGACATGGCATGACTCGAACATAATCCAGCTTTTACATGTCATTACCCTATACTGTATGATTGATAAGACCAATGTCCAGCAGCGTTCCGCCGCATGTTCTGATGTTCGGCGGACTTGTCGCGCTCTGCTGCTTTACTCCAACCTGCTGTTCACATTGACCGGATTAAATATGAGCATGATGTGTAGGTTGGTACTGATTAACGGCTTCCTGTAAATTTTGCATCCAGCCCTACTCAGGGCCGTAGGTCCACAAATGTCTGCCCGCCGGGAGTCAGAGCAAGAGAACGTGACGAATATTAACTGGGAGGGCATTATCGGCCTGCTTTGCAATACTACAAACAAGCCCAACCAGCATGCGCCAGTCGATGCCAGCGAGTCTGGCCAGCCCAGAGTAGAACACAACGTGGCGGCAGAAGTCGATCTCGGGCGTCTTGAGGGATCCGTGGGCGCGTTGAGTCCGCGGCCCTCGCCGGAGCCGTCGGCACAAGCAACCTGCAAGGCTTCGAAGCGCAGCTAGCGGCAGCGGCGCCGCGGGCGAATTTAGCGCCCGCTCCATCGCTTCCTCGCTCCTGCTCGGCAACCTCAGTCGGAGGACGCAAGCCGCTGCCGCAGCGCACGCTGCTGCGGCCGCAGTGCTGAGCGGGCGCAGCGGCGGTGGCGGGACCGGCGCGGAAGACGATGAGGATGCGTCCTCCGTGCCCGCCGCGGCGGAGCAGCATCGTCTTACATCCGGCGATGGGTCGGTGGACATATCTGTAAGCCGCGTGTGGGATGTGTGTGGGCCGCGACAGACCAGCCTTACCATCCGATCGTTGGCATGGCCCAACAAGTTACACCCCTTACACCTGTTTTCATGTGAACGGCATCACCTGTTTCGGGCCTGCCCGGCTGCAAGAGGTCGCTGCCTGGCTTGCCGAGCTGGTGCCCTACCTCATGCTGCTGACCTGGATGTTCCTGGTCCGAAGGTGGCTGCGTGAGTGACGGGTCCGGGGCACTGACAGACTGGGCACTGGGGCTCCAGGTGGCGTGCGTGCGGCTACGCGGCTGCCTACCGTACTGTAGCGGGCTGCCGGGCTCCCATCAACACCAACAACAGCACTGGCCCTAGCGCCCACGCACCGGGCATACCGCACAAACTGCGCAACAGCCGCACGCGCTCTCCATACCTGCCTAACGCCCGCCCACCCGCTCCCCGTTCCCCCGGCCGGCCCGCCTGCCATCTCCTCCCTCCCGCAGCGCTTCTGCTCATCGTGTTCATGGGCGGCATGCTGCAGCGCGCCAACACCGCCCTCCGCCGCGTCCTCGCGCTGAGGCGGGAATTCGGCCCGGCAGCCTGCGTGCGGCTGGCGGCGGTGGTGGTGGCGGCGCCGGCGCTGGTGCTGCTGTCAGGCGTAGGGCCGTGGGGCAGCGGGGCAGCGGCCAGCGACGCGGCAGGAGCAGCAGGGGGTGGAGGCGAGGGGCGGCCGGAGGGGCCGCAGCCGCCGGACGCGGTGTGGCGGGCACTCTCACTGCGGACCGTGCCACTGAGCAGGGTAAGTGGCGGGGCGGGGCGGTGTGCTTGCGTTCCTGCCTAGGAGTGAAGGCGCCGCGGACTGATGGCTTTGTGTGTACGGTGCGGGCCGCGTACGGCACGCACGTGTGCTGTCGTCACGTCCGCCGCCGTCAGATGTCCCGCAGTTGCCGCTCGGACACTTGCTGGGTCTGGTACTAGCCCGTACATGCACACACACACACACACACACACACGCACGCACACACGCACACACGCACACGCACACGCACACACACACACACACGCACACGCACACGCACACGCGCGCGCAGGTTGTCGACGTGCTGTTGCTGGTCGTGCTGGCGGACTCGGTGGCGCGGCTGTGCGGCGCAGCCATGAAGGTGCGGGGCCGGGCAGGCTGCCAGGCTCGGGGGCGGGATCGCAGGTGATACCATGTGTGTTCATGGGCGTGAAAGAGAACAGGGCGGATGACACCGGATGACACCAGCCACCCGGACGCAGTTCGATCCTCCAGCGACCGGTCATGTCTGCAGGTGCTTGTGATGGCTGTGTTCCGGGCGCGGCTGTTGCAGCAGCAGGCGGTGGTGCTCGGCGGCGGTGGCAGCGGAGGCAGAGGCAGCCTGGCGTCCGTGCTGGGCAGTGGCGGCGGCGGCGATGCGACACGCGGCATCAACAGCGCCATAGCCAGCTGGCTACCAGGCCTAACTAGCAGAAGCAGTGGCGCGGTGGTGGTTGGCGGCGGCGCGGCGGGGTTGGCGGCAGGCGGCGCCGACACCGCCACTGCCAGCAGTGGCAGGCTTGGGTTGCCGGGCAGTGGCGGCGTCGGTGGCAGCATCGGGCATCTTCATGTGGGTGGCGGCGGCGGCGGCGGTGCCTTCATGGCGGCTTCAAAGCAGCAGCGGCAGCAGTCGCGTGTGTTGACGGCGGTGGAGTGCGCGGTGGCCGTGTATCGCCTGCTGCTGCCCACACCGGTGTGGTGAGTCGGGGGGAGCGGCTGAGACGGGGAGAGCGAGAGCGCCTGGGCGGTCTGGCCGGCCCGTGATGGCGCAGCCGCCGCCGCGGCTGCGGCCGACGCCGCGCTGCCTCCGACGCCGCACAGCCCCGCCGGCAACTTCGCGGCGCTTGCTAGCGGCTTCGTCTCAGTGGCTCGTTCCGTGGGTAGCATCACATATGCCGCAGCACACGCAGTGATTCCGGCAGCAATGAGCCACCGGTTTAACGACGCCAGTCCTTTGGCGCGCAGCAGTATTGGCGGCGCGCCGCCATCGCCAGCGAGCGGAACCGGCGCCGGTGCCAGCATCTTTGCCGCCGGCACCAGCGGGCGAGGTCCGAGCAGCAGCGGAGGAGCTGCCCCCGTTGCGAGTCCGGATGGGGGTCCCGCTGCAGGAGGCTCGCCGAGTGTGCACGGCGTCAGCGCTGCGGTCCAGTCGGAGGAGGCCGCAGCGGCGCTGCGGCGGGCCGTGGGGGGCGCTAACCACGCCCTTTTCCGCTTAGCCAAGTGCGCCGCAGTCGGCGGTGGCGGCACCGGCGGCGTCAGTTGCGTTGGCAGTGGCGGTGTGGAGTCCACCGCCGCCGCCGCTACGGCGGCCACGGCGCCCAGACGCGTCGAGCCGCTCACCGCCGCTGCCGTGCGGGGAGTCAAGCTGGTGCTGGAGGCGACGGTCCGTACTTCCAGGCAGGCTGCCAGTGACGCCACGGGTGGCAGCGAAGCCGCCGCCGTCGCAGCCGCGGCCGCAGCCGCGGCGAAGGCGCCGCCAAGCCGTGCCTCGTCCAGTCGCAGCTTCAGCTCAGCCTTCGGCAGCAAGAAGGTCAGGGACGCGCCGCCGGCGACGACGCTGCGGCCGGCGCCGCTGCTGCTGTCGCCGGCCGCGGCGGCCATGCCGGTGTGTGAGCTGGTTGACGTGGATGCGCGCGTTGTGGTGAAGTCGGAATCGGGCAGCGCAGCAGGGTGGCCGGGGGCGATTGGCGGCGGCGGCGGCGGTTTCGGGAGGACGTGGAATGGCATGGGCGGCAGCCTCAGCGGAGTGCCCGGGAGCGTCGTCGGTTGCGGCACTGGAGCAGGAGGCGGAGTGGAGGCTCTGGGGTCGGGTCGCGATTGGAGCTGGGACTGGGGCATTACGCCGCGAGTGGAGGGCGTGGCCTTCCCGGACTTGCCACCTCACGTGAGTGCCGTATGTATGGCGTGGGTGTGTACTGCTGCATGGGTCGGTGCCGCCACTGATGTATCCCTGCTGGTGTGCGGCGGCGTGTCTCCCAGGTGCCAATGTGCAGGTAACCTGCCGTGGCGCCGGCGTTTGATGCGCGCATGCATCTGGCTAACCCCCCGCCTCTGCTCTGTGCCCCTGTGCCCTGTGCAGCATCGAGCGGTACATGACGCGCTGGAGGTGGCGGTGGCGGCCGGCCGGGCGGCGTGGTCTGGTCTGCCGGCGCTGTCGTCCGATGTGTCTGGTCTGATCTCTGAGGCGGAGATGCTCTTCTCCGAGAACGATCACCTGGTCAAGAAGGCGGCTGGCGACATGATGGCAGCGGGCAGGTGCGACGGCGGCGGCTTGTGGCGGCGATTGGCGTGCCGTTGTTGATGGGATCAAGTTCTACATCGCATACTTAGAGCTCATGTTTAGCACCTGCGCTGCTAGCAAGGCCCTCCACACTCCTGCACGACAGTCACCGCCTCGATTCTCCGGCTCGGCTGCCTTTCCCGTCCACGCACATCTCTCGACCCTCGTAGCCCCATGCCCCACCCCACCGCCTCACAGGGTGCGCGCGGCGCTGGACCGCAACGCGAACACTATCATCGCCTGCCCCGCCCTGCTGGGCCAGCTGCAGGCGGCGGTGATACGACTGGTGGCGGCTCTGCATCGCGGCAGCCACAGCATGCGTCTCATGGCTGATGGCCTGGAGCCTCTGGATCCAGACGCGGCGGCAACGTCGGCGTCGGGTGTGGATGTGGCGCCGCTGACGCCGCTGGAGCGCGGCTCTGCGTTCACGGGGCCGGGATCGCCATTGGTGGGCGCGGCAAGGAACGGGGCGGGCTCGCCGCTAGGAATGGGAGGAGCAGGGGGGCTGAAGAAGTCGATGGGTGGAGGCAAGGGCAGCGGTGCCGCGGCGGCGGCGGCGGTGGTTGGGAAGGGCCGCTTCGCGGCCGCGGGGATCGGGAGCACGGCCTCTGGGAGCCCCAGGAGTAGTGAAGCGCGGAGCGCGGTGGGAGAGGAGCTGCAGATCAGCGGCTGTACGTGTACTCACGGCTCTCGTGCTCAGTGTATTACTAGCTGGAGCAACTGAAGGAGAGCTTCAAGAGACCCAGACGGTTACCTCTAGTCTTCCTGTTTGTATTTGTGTCGTGGGGCATGCCATTAAGCATCCCATCAGATGCGGTATGCGACTAATGCGAGGCCGGCTTTGTCGGGTCACCTGCCTAGCCAAGGGGCAGGAGCACGGACACGCGGCTTTGTGAGTGTGATGAGTTCAGCTTGTGAGGGCCGTGTTGACTGAGCTTCGGCCTACCACCGGAACTGCCAAGCGAAAAAAGAGGGCGATACTATGCTAAGCGGTGGTAAGCAGGGTAGGTGGCTTGGCCGGGCTTCTCACGGCGTCAGTTCTCTTTGTCCTGCGCAGCCAGGCGCACACACACACATGACTGCAGGTCTGCAGCGTCGTTGTAACGTTTCAGTGTGTCACTGTGTCTGCACTGACCATGTCAGACATCCCGTGCGCATTCCAGTCTTGTTACAGTCGCCGATTTCTGCATACCAGCGACCACAGTGCTCGTATCTTGTAGATGCCCTCAGGCACCCGGCATCTACACATGCGTAGATGACCCTGACCGCGGCATCTACACTTAAGCCCCCAAGCCCCCCAAAACGTCTACGCTTCCCCCATTTTTGCGCCCAAACCGACCAAAACCGTCTACACTGCGTAGATGCGTGGCACCCAAACCCAAAATTTTTTCTCCGCCTTCGGCGGATTTTGGGCAGATTTCTACAGTGTAGATGGAAGATACGAGCACTGAGCGACCAGCGGTCCTCATTTGATCCTGTCCTCACTTTGTGGTGAAGAGGCAGGTATCGCATGTACTTGCTGCTAGTCTACTCAGTACCATTATACTCGTTGCACGCCCAACATTCCAAACAACCCAGTGAACCCACCGGACCGCCCCGCCAGCCGCTACAGCTGCTCACCCACACATAAGACTCACTGCCCCCATGCGATACAGTAATCTCCGGCTTTCGATCAGCCACGCGCTCATGCACTGCCGTTGCAAATTGTTTGCCATGTGCTGGGGTCTGGGAGTCAGCTGCACCTTACGGGAATTCACCAACCTTCCTTAGCACTGTCCCATCGCACACTCACTTCCCCCATCCCACTCCATCCCAACTCCACCGAACCCCGCGCGCCCCAGCCCCAGCCCCTGCATCCCGCGCACTGTACACCCCGCCTCTCCTGCCCCTCCACCCCCCTCCACGACTTCGTCTGCAGTCTTCAGTGCATCCTGTACCGCTTTGCTAAAAACAACCTTGCACCACCACCCCCCGCCCGGGCTACAGCTGCCACAGCTCCACTGCCGCCACCTTGAACTCCTCCCTCGCGCTCAGCTGCGGGCTGCCGAACGTGTCACAGGCGTAGCTGGCGCCCTCCACCAGCTCGTTGTCCAGCCACAGCGCGAACGCGCCCTGCCCGCCCACACCAAGGCCGTCGTGCGTGGAGAACTGGAAGAAATCCATGCTGCTGCTGCTGCCGGCGCCGGTGGCGCCGCCGGAGGCGCCGCCGACGGCGGCGGCTGCCGCCGCCGCCGCAGGCGGCATGTGGTTCGGGGCGGCGGCCGCCGCCAGCGGCGGCACGGCGCCACCGCCCACAGGCGGGTTGGGTGCGCCGCCGCCGCCGCCGCCGCTGACGCGGGTGAACATGCCGGTTGCGCCGCCGCCCATGGCGGCGCCGCCGCCGGTGCCCTGTCGCGGCCGCTGCCAGGCGTACTTGGCTCGGTGCGGCTGCAGCATGAACACGAACGTCTCGCCTGTGCCGTAGAAGCGCGGCCCAGGCTTCCAGGCCTCCGCCGCGAAGGCGCCAAAGATGTGGCCCATGCCGCCCGCCTCGCGCACAATGAGCAGCGTGGGCGCGCGGCCCGCCGCCTGTGTGTATTACAATTGCGTGTGTGTACCGTATGATTGTGTTTGTGTGCGTGCGTGTGTTAGGATACAGTAAAGACACAGGATCGTGTGTGCCATGCGGTGCGTGTGCGCGTGTGTGTCAAGGGGAAAGCGAGGCGGGGCAAGGTTGGCGCGGGGGAGTGTGGCGTGCGAGGTGCGGAGTGGAGATAAGGGCGCGTGCGCTGCCGCCACATGCACTTGCCACACCCGCGCGGGGACGGGATTAGGGAGACACGCGTGCCACACCCCAATCCTCCCCGCACCTTGCGGTACAGTGTCCGCAGGCTGATGCCGTCCCTGGAGCTGCCGTACAGCAGCTGCCACTTGCTCTGGGCCAGGCGGGCCGGCACCGCCGCCGCCAGGGCGCGCACGTCGTCCTGCGGCGGGGCAGCGCCCGAATGGGGCGGGACGGGGCGGGATGGGGTGGGATGGGGTTCCAGGCATGACTAGTTAGGCCATGGCGGCGGCGGCGGCGTGTCATACACAGGCGGCGCGGGGGCAGGCGGGGTGGCTCCGTGGCCTGGCATGGGGCTCTTGCTGCAGTGCCTGGGAAGGCGGCGGCCCACCCACTGCAGACTGCTCCCTGCCCTGCCGCAACCGTATGCAGGCGCTTCAACATGCGCCACAAGCCCGCTCCCAACCTCCATGCCCGCCGCTCGACTCCTCAACTCCCCCCCCACACACACACACACGTGCTGCACAGCACCTCACCATGGACATGATGGCTGATGGCTCGCTCAACACCGGCTCCCAGAACTCGCCGCCCGAAGTCATGGCCGCACCCACACGCGGCAGCGCCAGACCGCCCGCGCCCCCTCCTGCCGCTGCTATTGCCGCTACTGCCGCCGGGCCCAGCGAACTCGTCGCCGACAACGAGCCCTGCCGGCTGGGGCCCAGGCCCGGCCCACCGGCCCCGCCGGAGAAGGAGCCGCTTGGGGAGTAGAGCGGCGGCAGCGCGCCGCCGCTGGAGGGCTGGCTGGACAGGTGGTGTGAGCCGGGCGGGGGCGGCGCGGCGTGGTGGTGCGGGTGGTGCGGGTGCTGGCCGTTGGTGGCGGCGGCGGCTGGGTGATGCGGGGTGGGGTTGGAGGGGTCGAGCTCTCCGCGATGCCACTGCGCAAGGACCGTGTCCTCCCAGGTCTGTGGGGGGTTGAGGAGCAGGCGGCGCGGCATGTCGGGCGGGCGCATGAGAGGTCGGCAGTTAACTCGGAGGGCGGCTGCAGGGGGCGTGTTGAGCCCCACGGGACGGGGGGGGGGCGGCGGGTGCTATCACGTGCACACTCCGTGCACGCCGAGGACAGTCCACTACGCCTGCTCCCGCCGTCCGCACGCTTCCGCCACCCTCGTCTGTAATGCTTCGCACCTGCCAGGGGATGCCCGCATTGAGCGATTGCAGCTCGTCCCAGCTCCAGCCGCCCCGCTTGGGCTTCAGTCCCTGCGGCAGGAATGAAGGACAGCCAACACGACCGAGACCCAGCATACAGATATGAGTTGGGGCTGGGGGTTGGGGCTGGGCCAAGCAGGAGCACACGTCCACGCCCGTGGGGACCCCCGCTCCATGTCCGCCGTCGCCTGCGCCGTACCATTCCCTGGCCCCACTGCTGGAACCAGCCCTTCTAGCCGGCCTCTGCCCTTCCTTCCCTTCACGCAACACACACCCACACACGTAAACACACACACACACACACACACACACACACACACACACACATACACCCGCCTTTCCCCGTGTCCTGCCCCACGTACTCCCCCCGCACCTGCATGCCGTACTCCAGGAAGCTGACGACCAGCGCCACCACCACGGGCGGCGGCACGGCGCTGGCGTGCAGCGGCCGGGCGTAGGGGTGGCCGTAGCGCTGCGCCTTGCTCAGCGGGCGGGCGGTGTCCTCGATCCGCAGCACGGGCCCCGTGTCTGTGAAGCGGCTGGTGGACCACTGGAACTGCGGGTCCAACACTGCGTCAGAGGGGTCGTGGTGGTGGCGGTGGTGGCGGCGGCGGTGGGTTACACTCATGACAAGGTACAGAATCGATGGGGGTGGGGGTGATGGGGTGATGGCATGACTTTAATGTTGTGCGTGTTTGGTGTGTGTGTGTGTGTGTGTGTGTGTGTGTGTGTGTGTGTGTGTGTGTGTGTGTGTGTGTGTGTGTGTGTGTGTGTGTTATAGAGCACAAGGAAAACATTACGCGCGTGTGTGTGTGTGTGTGTGTGTGTTCAATGAACGGCCGCGACTGCCCCCACGCCCTGCCCCCTGTGCCGCCGGCCTCTCACCCCCTGCGTCCATGCGGTTGAGCACTCGGGCCAGCGGCGCCATGTCGATGCGCGGCCACACCGGGCGACTGGCAGTGGTCACGAACTGCGTGTACTTGGACTCCAGCTCTGCGGGGGCAGCAGCACGAGCGACAGTGGCAGCAGTGGCAGCAGCAGGGGCAGCAGCAGGGGCAGGAGGCTGACAAGGTCAGGGCGGCTGTGGCGGCTGTAGCAGGATGAGGTGCATGGGCGGCTGTAGCAGGATGAGGCTCAGCAAGGACCGCACCAACCGGCGCCCCTCCTGCTGGCCGTGTGCCACCCTCAACCACTTGTGCACGGGTCTGCTAGTGCCCACCCCACACCCCAGTCGTCAGGCTTCCCCGCCTCCCCCTAATGCCCCTTCCCCCAAAATGCGGCATCGCATCGAACATGTTACACGGTATGACCGACGCGGCGGCCAGCGCACTCACCGTACCGCTGGCCGTCGTACATGGTGAGCACGGTGTCGTACCCGACCGTGTGGCTGAAGAGGGCGTAGTAGTGCAGGGAGGGCTCGGGCGCCCGCAGCACCGCCAGCCCCACCGACGTGTGTCGCTCTACGGAGGGCGGCTCGCCAGTGAGCACGTCGAAGCCGCTCACGACCTGACAGCGCATGGGTGGGTGGGTGGCGTTGCAAGAATGGGTACAGAGAAGTGTAGCGAAGTAGACAGCAGGCGTGGGTGGGTGTGTGATGGGACAGGGTTCAGGCAGGTTGGCGAGGTCCCATAGGGTGCAGCTGACGCCCGTACCCCAAGCAGACAGCAAACAGTTTGCAGCGGCAGAGCAGGAGTGCATGGCTGGTCGAACGCCGGAGTTACTGTACCGACAAGTTGCTGGCTGGCTGGAAGTTTGCAGGCGTGGGTGGGTGGGTTGTAGATACCAGCCCAAACTAAACCGAACCCAGGGGGCAGGCGCGGTGTGTTTGCGGGGTGTGCGGGGCGTCGGCACGGCTGAGTGTCTGAGTGGGGGGGGGGGCCCTGGCGGCGGCGGCGATAGAAAACACGTGAGCATGCCACGGTGCAGCACTGCACAAACACACGTACGCCACACAACCCCAGCGCGCTCCAGCCTCACCTCCTTGTACTCGTCCTGCCACTCCTGCGCAGCAACAGGCCGGCACGCGGCGAGGCAGGTGACTAGGTGAGCGACAGTGACCGTGGACCGGACAACAGAGCCTTACACCATGCGACACGCTTGTCACGCCTTCTCCCGAACACAACTCCAAACCGCGCCCCCCCCCCCCGCGACGCATACCGCCGTTCCTTTTGTTCCATGCCACGCATACAATGCTCGCAAGCAACACCAAACACCACGCCGCACACACGTGTATCCCGCGCGCATGCCCCGTACACACCTGCCACACGCTCTCGGGGTTTGCCAGCACGGCTGCGAACCGCGGAAGGAAGAACGCGAACTTGGCGTCGCAATCCTTGGCTTCGTAGGGCGCCGAGAACCGGTTGCGCTCCACGCTGTTGAGCCAGCACACCAGCTTGAGAGCCGTGAAGGCGTCCCTGCAGGGCGGGGGGGGGGGGTAGCCATCCATGGGATGGTGTGTATCAAATATGAAGTGAAGTGCCGACGTCCAGAGGGGGGGGGGCACCGGTTAAGCAGAGGGCAAGCAGGGGGTAAGCGGACGGAAGCAGAGGGGTTCGAAGGACGGCGGGAAAGAGCAGCGAGTGGGGTACTAGTGTACGGGAGTAGTTGGGGGCGCTTGACTTGGATGCCGCACAGCAGATCGCGTTGGAGCGCGTTGAGGCGCTGCTTTAATAGTGACGATCGCGCACATGGCCATACGGCTATGCAGCCTGCCGGCGCACACGGGTATGACGCCGGGCTGGGAAAGGGGTAAAATGAGACTGGGGTTATGACAGGGTTCATGATGTAGTACACCCCCCAACCGTAGACTTGCTGGATTTGCGTGTACTACTTCGCGACTAGCTGCTAGACGGCTTGGCGACCGGGGAATGCGGGGGGATGTGTCCGGCCTGCTTGGCACGGTCGGTCGGGTCGACCTGTGAAATAACTACCGGCGTTCTACTAGTATTAATTCAGCACTATATTTTGCGGTCTATTCGGTGGCGACGCAGCACGTGGGTGCCGCCAGCAGCGCCATGCCGCCCGCACCTGACGTTGACGATGCCGTCCTCTGCGCCGTGTGTGGACACCAGCTCCGGCGACAGGAAGGCCTCTCGGAAGTCGCCGATGCGCGCCATGTGCCGCAGGACTGTGGGGAGCAGAGGGGATAGGACGGGGTTGAGCTAGCATACAGGAGGGGAAGACTGGAAGACGGGGCTCGAGACTGGTGTGGGTGCGTTTATCTGGAGTGGAGTCCTAGATGGCAAGCAATCATGCCCGCGGCTGTTTGCGTTCGCGTGTGCTGGTGCGCATCACTGCCGCGGCAGCCATTCCCCCCGCCTCCAGGCACCTGCAGCACCCATTGCTCCCACTCCCTGCTCGGGTCCAGTGCCGCCAATGACAGGAGACCGTGATGGGCCCAAGCGCTCCCATGCAAAAGCCGCGCTCACCCGACTCATGCTGCAGCGCCAGTGACCGGTTGATGTAGCACCACGCAGACAGGAAGCTGCGGGGAGCCAGGCACACAGGAGCAGCATCGTCAACGCCGCGTTCCGTTCAGTGGCTCACACCGCAAGGCCTGACGCGTCCCTAGTTCTCAAGTTGCATAGCCCCTGCTGCAACAGAGTCCACCCATCCGCCATCGCTGCGCTCGGAGGCACACAAACCCTTCCTTACGCCTCCCCACCCCATTCTGATGATGATGGGAATGTTCGTTGGAACCGGGCACATAACCCCTCCTCGCCCCGCGACCAAGCCCGCCGCGCCAGCTCCCCCGTCCCTGCCCATCCACTGCCCACACCCCATGCCCAAACACCCTGCCCACACACCCAGCCCACACACCCTGCTCACACACACCACGGCCCCACCTGTCCACATCAAAGTGGTTGGTAGACACACGCGGCAGCTGACACCACTCGTACGGCTGGCCGGCGCTCCAGGGTCCGGCCTTGACAGCGTTCAGCACCAGGCCCGTCGACGTGTCCGCCGCCCGCAGCCCCTTGGGGTTGCGCACGTTCTTGTGGTGGCTCAGCGTCTTTGCGTGCGGGTGCGTGCAGTCCACAATAAGGATTTCCTGGTGGGCGATGGGTGGAGGCGCGAGCAGGCGATTGAGAGGGAGGTGGGCGGCGGGGCAGGGACGTGTGTGGGGCGTGCGCAAGGGGTACGGTCAGCAAGGCCGTGCGCCTGCGTGCCACGCCTATAACCACCCCCTGTGTGTGCATGGCTCCCTCCCCACGCCTTTCCCAAGCCGCCCCCCTCTGCCCGGACCGACTCCTCCGCGTGCAGTCAGGGGTCCACACCTTGGAGTCGTGGCAGAAGGTCACATAGTTGAAGATAGACGTGGCGCGAACGATGCGGACAACAAAGAGCGAGATTTGTGTTACGAACGCCAGGGCGCACACACCCAAGGCCACCAGTCCGACCAGTTGCACTTGAATCGGTAGCACATCAGTGGGGCTTGGTGCTTGCAATATCGGGTTGTCCGTGAGGAGGGCGGTCCCCGCTTCACCGGTGGCGTTCATCGTTGGTTTTCTAGCATTGCAGATTATAAATCATACTAAAACACCGATGGGTGAAACCAGAAACGGGTAGCGCTGAAAGAGTTAATCGAAAGTTCCGACTCATCCCGCGTGCTGCTCTCCCAGGGCTCGAGACCTTTGTCCTGCCTGCTTTCCTGTGCCAGGGTTTATTGTATACTGCTCATCACAATTAGGTCTGTCAATACCAAGGCATCGGTATCGTTCAGACGCTTACGAGTGGAATTGCAACGCCCACGCCTACGCAACTGCAACTGTTTTATAGTCGAACTAGGCGTTATAATAGGGCCCTGACACGTGGGTAGTGCGCCTCGTGAGAGGCCTAGGCGCCCAAAACCACCGGCCTCGCCTCTTTTTGGCGTAGCGCAGCGCTTGGCACGATGCCTTCGTGGCCGACCGCGCTGGGTGGCATGCTCTTTGCGGGCTATGCCGCCACCCAGGCGCAGAAGGTCGGCATTGACGCGCCCTCTGCGTTGGTTGCATCGGCTCTTAAGTCGCTCGGCAACGACACCGGATACAGCCCGTCCCCCAGCGGGCGAGGAGGCAGCGAGGTAGGTTTCCGCCGTCTCACAGGCCTCGTGCGCGTAGTGCCGCCGACCCAGGAGCGGTCGCCCACTGTTTCGTTCGAGCGGTCATCGCCAACGCGATTGTGTCCTGCCCTGATGCAGCTTTCGGTGCTTCAAGGCGAGGTAGACCGCCTACACAAGCTACTCTCAGACGTGGTCCGGGGCCAGAAAGGCGGCCAAGGATACACCGTCATCCACACCGGTACGCGCGCGAGCAGTTGGGAGGGAGGGGCGGCAGGGCCATGGAAGGGTGTTGCACGCAGCCACGCCACGTGCTTGGGTGTCAACCGGCAGCGCAAGAGGTTGGGTATAAGCATTTGAGATTGCCGTGCAGAGATGTAAGCATACATTACAGTTTGCTGGGGAGTAACTGCGTCACGCGACACACACTGGCGTCACAGCCACGTCAACCAGCACTATGCGCCCCACCCGATGATAACCTGGTTAACCTTTAGCGCGCTCCTGCGCTCCGCCCCGCCCTTGGTCTGCGCCGCGCCGCCTCCACACACGCTGCATCTCACTCAGCCGCACTGCCCTGCCCTCTGCGCCCGTGCGCCCTTTCTCCCTTCGCCCGCGCAGGCCGCGGCGGTTGGTCGGTGCTCATCCTGCCCACGGCGCTGGCCGCCGGCGCCGGCTACATCTATATCCGCTGGCGCGGTATTAGCGTGTCGGACTTCTTCATGGTCACCAACAAGTCGCTGCAGCAGTTCCGCGAGCTGGTCTCCACCAGCATGACTCAGCTGTGGGAGGAGATGCGCAAGCAGAAGGACGAGTTCATGGCGCGCATCGGCGCCGTGGGCGCGCAGCAGCAGCAGATGATGGCGGCGCAGCAGCAGATGGACGAGAAGCTGGGCGCGGTGAGCGTCAACGTCGACGACATCCGCGACATCAGCAACACCATCGAAGCGCGCGTGGGCCAGATGGACCACACCATCAACATCATGTCCACGGGCGTGCAGCGCGCCAACGAGGGCATCTACCTGCTGTGCGCGGCAGTGGCGGACGTGACGCGGCGCGTGGGCGTGGACAACAGCCGGCTCAAGATGTACGTGCAGGCCACGCCGCCTGAGATCGCTGACGGCAACCCGGGGCTGCGCACGCTGCTGGAGGGCATGAGCAGCGGCGACGCGGCGCCGGCGGTGGGACGCATCACCGAGCTGCCCAGCGAGGATGGAGACGTCATGAGCGACGGTGCGGGCCTGGCGGTGGCGACGCGCGGCGTGGGCGTGGTGGCGGTGGCCAACGGCAACGGCGCCGCCGTGCGATCTGGGTCGGGCGTGGTTGGTGACGACATGCGGGTGCTGTACCGGCGCGACTCGGGGGTGCCGGCTGCAACCAGGAGCGGCGGCATTGTGGGCTTCTTCGGTGGCGGCTCCGCAAACACCAGCGCCAACCGGAGTCGCACGCCCGCCAACGCGCATTGACGGATAGGCCAGCAGCGCTGTGCGTGCGGCAGTGCGGCGGCGCACGAGGGAGCGGGGCTGTAAGGGTTACGCTCTCTAAGGGGTTTGTAGTTGAAACTGTGAGCCCTGAGCATCTCCTGGGCCTGTACAGCTGTGCTTGGATTGCAGAGGTGCAGCTATGCAATGGTAGGGGTGATGGAAATGGGTTATGCGTATGGCTGTGTGAGGCTGTATGCGCATGCAGGGCGTGGCGGTTAAAGCATTTTCAAGTGTTGCTGCGCGTGGTTCGCGCTCCATTTTTAGGAGAACAGGAGAGCGCGCACTTCCGTGTGTACCTCTACACCTTCGCACATACCGTAGTATGCGCAGATCAGGATGCCGGCAGGTTAGGGTGAGGGTAGCAGGCAGGGGTACGGGGCTGTAGTGATTGAATTTGAGGCCATCGTTCCACGGCCGATGGGCGCATGTTTGGTAGGGTCCTTGCTTCATGAAATTTGCGAGTTTTGCGACCGAGGGGAATGGCATCTGCTGGCGGGAGTTCTTGGGCCCGGCCGGGGAAGACCACCGCTTCGGGCCCGGCGCCGCAGCGTGCATTCGGAGCGCTTGTTTCGGGACTTTTTTCGGGGGTGACGCGTGTGACGCCGCTGCATTGTAGGCGCTGCTATGGCACCACGTATAATACACTAATTGCTTCCGTATCTCCGGCAGCGTTTCGCACTATCGCGGCAAATTACCTGGGCACGGGCGCAGCACGAAGTCGTCATAGGAGCTATGAACATCTCCAGGCGAACTCTCAAAGGGAGTAATGAAGGCTTTGTTGTTATGAGTGTTCGCGCGACGGTCAGCGGCCCTCGAGCCTAACGGGACGACAAGTTCCGCCTGCGAGCGGGAGTGCGAACCCATCGACCATCAAACCGTCCTCGCACCCGTGCTTCAGTATACTCGTTTACCTGCTTGAACCCTTCGAGCTGCTAGGGGTACACTAGGGACTCTAACTGCTGCAGCGCGCAGCACTAAAAGCAGCGACTTCCAGCAGCGACTTTGAGCGATATTTCATGACTTGAAGTGTTTCACAGAAGAACGTTTCTTAGCCTTGTTTCTGAGCACAGTAGGGTCTTTGATGGAGGGACTCTGAGACGCTGGACCGGCCCGCTCGCTTGGATGGGCGTGCTTGCAAGGACTTGGGGTCCCAAGTAAACAGCTGCTTGCTTATACGAGCTCCGCTATGGAAATTGGAAGCAGCTGCGGAGGCATTGTTGGATAGGAGCGTCTTTCGTGCGCTGTTCCACAAGGCACCGGCCACAGAATGCAGTGGCCCGCTTCCTCTCATCAGTAATCATAATGCACAGGTAGGGTGTCGCTCGTAGTTGGATTTTTGGCTGGACCTCGATGGCTTTCGGGCTTCGGTCGGGTTGGGGGTCTCGGACGGCTGGGCGAGCTTGACATGTCCTTTAGGCGATGCATACGTCGCCAATTGGTGTAGACACCGCGGGCAGACGCCGTCAAGCGCAAAGTTCGCGCTCACGCAGGCGGTTGCGGTTTTCCTGTTCGCGAGACTGCTGTCGATTTGCTTGTTCAGCTCAGTACGTACAACGTCCCGGACGCGGTGGCATTCTCTTCCATTCTGATTAAGTGCGGCCCGCCCAAACACGCAGGGGCGCCGGGGCCAGGGCCGAGACAACAGTCACGCGTCGCAGCCATTCGTAGTGCGGGGATTCCTGCACAAAGGACAATTTGAGTGATGCTGGCCCAGTCACCGTGCGGTTATGGTGCTGATGGCTCAGCCGTGTCGCGCGACGCCTTCGTCACTGCTGCGTGTCCGCCGACTTCTGGCTGTCGCTGCCATGGCGCGGACGAGGCGGACCCGCAGCGCGGTGCGCCACAGTCGCCGACTGCGCCCTACCTGTCAATGCGGGCCTGGTCCTTCTTCATGGGGGGCTCAGCAATTCCTCTCTACGTCCCTGCGGACCTATCGCAGCAGGCGTGCGGTCAGCGGCGACAGGTTTCCATGAAGCTCCCGGACCTTGAGCCGGAGGATCTGCCCAGCGACTTCCTGGAGTCTTTTGCAGCGCGGCTCACAGCCAGCAGCGGCGGGCAGATGACGATTGCGTCTGCAGCTGCGCGGCGCGGCTGTGTCATCATCGTCCTGGACGTGATCGGGCCCTGGCAGCCGCAGGCCACGCTGGCCGCTGTTGCCTCCGCCGCCGGCACTGCGGCGCCGGCGGACGCGAGCGGGATGGGTGCCTCAGCCGTGCACGTGCTACCGCCGCCGCTGGCTGCACTGCTTGCGGCGTTGCCAGTACAGCGGCAACTGGGCATGCGTGTGGTGTTCCGGCAGCCCGCTGCAACCGCTGCTGCGGCCGGGGCAACGGAACCAGCCTCAGGGCCGGAGGCGGCCGGCGCGGCAGCGCAGGAGCGGGCTCAGCGCGAGGCAGGCGTGGTGGTGGAGTGGGCCGGGCCTGAGCACGGATGGCGCATGCTGCCCAGTGCCGCCGTGCCTGCGCTGTCGGCTGGTGAGTATGGGCACAGCGAAATGGCATCCTCAGGCACGGATGCTGGAGAGCAGAGTCTACCAGCAGAGCGGCATGTGGGCGGTAGCGACCAGGAAGCCGGGCAGTGGACTTCATTGGAAGGCTCGCTCTCCCTGCGGTCAGGTCTACCGCAGCGATCTGGGCTTGCCGAGCCGTCAGCGTCTTCGGCAGCCAACACGCGACTTGGCGTTCCACCCGCTGCGAGCGCTCACCAACAACGCCCACGGCCACCGTCACAGTATTCCCACGCGGTACAGCAGCAACGGCTGGCGCGTGACCTGCCATCCTCCCGCATGATCCTGGCATCCGGCGGTCATTCGGCGGCCAGCGCAGCCGCAACAGTGGCTGCAGCGACTGGCAGCGGACGGCTTAGTGGCAGCAGCTGCCACCTCACGGGAGCACGGGTAGCTGCTACCAGCACAGCCGGCGCAGCCAGACCAGGAGCGTCGCCGTCGTCGCCATCGAGCGATGAGCACCGTGCGAGCAGCAGCCTTCCTGCGCACATCCTCTGCAGCCTTCGCAGCGCGCACGGTAGCGCGGCCGACCTCAGGAGCAAGGAAAGCGAGGCTGGCGGTATGGGCGGGCGCTGGCAGCTGCAGGCTGATCTTGGTCCCGCCGATGGCATGGATTCAATGCCGGCAGGCCGTGTCTTGTCCGCCGGAGGCTCCGTCGGCGTGGCGCCTGGGGGACAGCTCTCGACCCAGCAACGGGCGCGCAGCTTCGGCGGATCAGGAGCTGCCGCGGTGCTCGGTGGAGGTGTGCACGGCGGTGCACACGTGCGCGGCAGCGGCGCAGCCAGCCACGTGCCCAGCGGCGGCGCTGCCTCCTTGAGCAGCGATGGCGGTGTCGTTGCAAGCACGGGTGGCACGCACAGGCAGCTGGTGCAGAGACTGAAACAGTCACGAGGCGTCCCTCCAATGGGCGCTACGGCAGCAGGTAGCGTGGATTCTGGCAGCGGCAGCGGGGGCAGCACGGCAGCTACGGCTGTTGCAACTGCGGCAGCTGCAGCTGCCGCGGCGGGGGCTGCCAGCATTTTGCGCCGGCGCGCACGGAGTGCGAGCGTCCCGTATGGGCACCCCAACGGCGTTCGCGCACTGCTGGAGACGCACCACGAGCACGGTGAGGAGCTGCCGTCACCGCCCCTGCGCAAGCGCGCCGACACGCCGGGCCCGCAGTCCGGGCCCGCAGGGTCTGGCCAGGCCCCGGCGTCAGCTAACAGCGCGAATGAGGCCCGCGGCAGCGGCGCCGGAGCCAGCCACCTCGGCGCGCGCACCAGCTACGGCATCAATGAATATGACATGACGACCAGCGACACAGCCATCCGTGATGTCACGCGCTCAGCAACCCCGCGGCCGCCGCAACACGTGGCGAGGACGACGGCTGCGGTCGCGCCTGCTGTCGTGTCGCGGGCGTTAGGCTCGCGGTCAGGGGCTGCGCCACTTGGCGCAGCTCAAGACCAGGGCGGCTGGGCGGCTTGGGGACGCACCGTAAGCGGTGGGGTAATTGAAGGCACGCATGTCCCAATCGCCCTGCGTTGGGGCCATGCGGCACCAGCCGCAGCAACAGCAGAGGGTTACAGTGGGTTTGGGGGCCAGGGCGGCGCGCTGGCGGCCTCGACGGCAATGGTCCAGGACGCGACAGTGCGTGCGACGTACGCCCGGACTGGGTCCTTCATGCGGCCGGGGGCGTTGGCGGCGGCTGTAGGGCCTGCTGCCGATGCTGCGGGCATGTCGACAGCAGCGGGTGCCGGCAGCGCCTTCTCTTCCGGCCTTCACGCGGGCCCGAATTTCCTGGGCCCGACGCAAAGCCAGGGCCACAACCAGAGCCGGCATACGATTGCTCTGCGGCAGCTGCAGTCCTACCGCCCCGGGTCATCCATGGCTAGCCGCGTGGAGTGGGGCGCGGTGAACACAGACCTGGACCTGCTGTGGAGCTCGCCGCGACCCTGGGCGGTGACCGCGGCCGCGGCAACAGGCCCTCGCCGCGGGCCGCTGCAGCCAGCCTCGGGCGCTGGCGGCCAGCAACTGACGCCCTACTTGTCTTCCGGGTCGGCGGTTGCTGCCATGGCTGCAGCCACTGCTCTAGTGGCTAGTGGCCAGGGCTCACAGCAGCAGCGGCAGCGCTCCGCAGCGCGGCACCTGCCGGTGACCGCGGCGGCTGGCGCGGCGGCGGCGGCGGCAGCGCAGGAGCTCTCATCCACTGGCCTACTGAGCAACTTGCCACCGCAGGCCCTCGACACAGGCTTCACCGAGGCTTGTGCTTGGCTGATGCAGACGCAGCGGCAGCCGCCGCTGCAGCCGCCGCTGTCGCACTCGCAGCCACAGGCGGCACAGAGGTCGGAGCTCCAGGAGCTGCAGCAGAGCTTAAAGGCGCTGCCGCAGCCGCAGCCGCGCCAGACGTCGCCGGGCCAACAGAAACAACAGCAGCGGCAGGCGCGCTCACTGCGGCCGGAGCAGGCTGTGCGGCAGGCTCAGCGCATGCGGCTGCTGTGGCGCGGCAGCAGCGGCGAGGCGCCGGCACGACTGCCCTCGGGCAACAGCGCCGGCTCCGACGATGCCGACTTATACATGCTGGACGAAGCCCTGGCGTCCCTGGTGGCCGAGTATCAACATCCTCTTAGGGATGACGCTACAGGTGCTGCTGTTGCCGACGGCGCGGCGACTGCTGCCGAGCCGGGTCGAGCCGCTGGAACGGCCTCGGCCGCGGCCGCCACGGCCGCGGAGCCCCGCCGGCAGCCGCCACCACGTGATGTGCGCCCGCGGTTGCGGCTGCAAGAGGCGAGCGAGGGAGAGCCTGAGCTCGAGGCTCTGCTGCTGGGTGGGCCGCAGGAACCACACGACGCGGCTGAAGAGGAGGGCAGCGGCGGCAGCGACGTGAACGGAAGCGCCGGGCCGGTGCAGGCACCTGCAGCGGCACGGTCCGGCACCCGCGCGCCCGGCATCGCGCCCACCAAGGCTGCGGCTGCCAGGGCCGGATGGGCGGGCGGCGTGTCCATCGCGGCTGTAGGTGCCGCTGCGTCATCAGCAGCTGCGACGGCAGCTGCGGCAGGGCCTGCTACAGCCAGCTCGGGCATCAACAGCGGCGGCACGGTCTCTGATGGACCCACATCCTCCGCAGTGGCGGTGGCGCCGCTCGGCTTTGCGGCGGCGGCGGCCGCGGCCGTCACCGCCTCGCAGTCCTCTGGCGGCCCGGGCACCGGCGCCGGCGCGCACGTGGACACGAGCATGTCCATCGCCGCCGCGGTGGGCGTGTCCGGCCTAATGTCGCTGTCGCAGCCCGCCGCGCCCTTCCTCAAGGTCCGCCAGTCGCCCACGCCTGGCGCTGCGGACGCCACCTGTAGCGCCTCCACGGCTGCGCTTCTTGCTTCTGATGCCATGGACACTGCGGGCTCGATGGAGGTCACGACGGAGGCCGCGGCGGAGGCCCTGGCAAACGGCAACGCCGGCGCCGCAACGCACGCGGCAACACAGCAGCGGCGACCACAGTCAGATCGCGAAAGGAGCATCTCTCCGCCGGTACAGGCGGTGCAGGCAGCCGATGCGGCTGATGTGGCTGCTGGCGCCGGGACCGGTGGAGGAGGGGAGGAGGCACCCGGCACTGCCAGGCTGGGTGGTGGCAGCGGCAGGCGGCCCGCCAGCGAGCCGCCGGGGGCGCACTTCCAGGGCCAGTTCCAGACGTACGGCGCCGCATCCGCGTACTGTGACTCGTTCTGGGCGACCACCATTCCGGAGGCCACGGGCGAGGGCAGCCAGGAGAGCGGCAGCGGCGACCACGACCAAGCGAACGCCCACCCGGCACCTGCTGTCGCCACGCATGCGCCTGCCGCCGCCGCCGTCGCGGCTGCGGCAGCACATGCCGAGCCGAGCGTCAAGGAAGCGTCTGCGGGCGGCTCGGCTGCTGCGGCGGCGGCTCTGGCGGCGCTCGGTACCAGGGGTACGTCCCAGGGAACGGCGGTGCGTGTCGGCGGCTGCAGCAGCAGTGCCCTCCGTGCGCTGTCCTCTGGCCTCGATAACACAGGCGAGGATGACGGGGAGGAGGACGAGGGCGGGCTGGTCGTGGTGGGTTTGGACACGGACGCGGGCAGTGATGGCGAGGCGGGCGCTGAGACGGCAGAGCTGGGCGCGCTGCTGACACGCGTGTCGAGCGCCACCATCCGCCGTGTGGCCCTGGAGGCGATGGAGGGCAACTGGCTGGGAGGCCCGGATGATGCGGGGCCGGAGCTGGTGGGCGCGTGTCCAGTGGCCATGGAAGAGGATGGCGGTCCGGACAGGCAGGAAAGCAGGGACAGCCGCAGCGGGCGCTGGGGCACCAGCCGAAGCAGCTGGAGCGGCCGCGGCCCGCCGCCGCCCTCGGGGCACGTGACCAGCGCGGAGGGCATGAGCGGCGGTCTGCCGGGCCGCGGCCGGGCGCCGGACCAGTCTATGTTTGCGACGCTGCCGGACGCGACCGAGCCGCTGCAGCCTTCGCCGGCGCGGCCGGCCCATCCATCTCAGCGGCAGGAGCACCAACAGGAGACCCTGGCGCAGCCAAGCCACGGCCTCCGGGCAGCGCCGCGGCAGGCCTCGTACCAGCTCCGCCGTTCCGCTGCCGCCTACGGCGCCTTCGCCGACTCGACAGCAATGGCAAACGCCGTCGCCGCCGCCACCGGCCTGGACTCCATCGCCATCTTCACTGACGCCGACCCTTGGGCCAGCTCGCTCTGGGACCGCAGCGCCGCCGCGGCGGCAGCGGCGGGCGCCGCCGGCGGCGCCGCCGGCGAGGCGGCCGTCGCCGCCGCCATGATGGTGATGGGCCCGCCAACGCTGGAGCCGGCGGCGCTGGTGCCGCCGCCCACCCCTATGTGCTGTGCCAGCTTTACTGTGCACGGGCTGCCGCCCACGTGGGCTGCCGCCCCGCCGCCGACGTCAGGGGCTGACATCGGTGCTGGCGGCGGCGGCGCCGTCGCGGCCGGGCCGTCGGCGTGGCGGTGCAGCTCTGTGATGTCGACGTTGAGCGTTGCTGCCAACGGCGGCGGCGCTGGCAGCTACTGGGGCATGCTGACGACCTTCGTGTCGCCGCCTGGAGATGAAGGTGCTGCCGCTGCCGCCAATGGGGCCTCGCCCAGGTCAGGCGCTACAGGCGCCGGCGGCGGTGGTGGCAGTGGTGGCGGAGCCGACGGCAGCGGCGGATTGCTGGTGGCGGTACGGTGTGCCGGCCGCTACCTGCCGGTGCAGTGGAACTGGCGTCACCAGCAGCATGTAGGCGCCGCCGCTGCAGAGGCCGGCGCCAGCACGGGCGCGGGCGCGCTGGTCGCGGGCTCACCTGTCCTGGAGCTGAGCGTGTCGGGGCTGATGGGCCAGGGCCTATTGGTGGTGGAGGTGAGTGGAAGGAGGGACGGATGGCGGGAGGTTGTGGGGCATCGGGCGGTTGGCCACCAAACGTTTAGCGCAGGGCTGCAGGAAACTGCGCGGGAGCCGGCAGCGAATCAGCCGACCGCGATAAGCCCACAGCCTTCTTGCTGTGTCTAACCCTTAGGTGTGTGTGTCCGGCGAACGTGCAGGTCTGGTACGGGGGCGTGTACTACGCCTCGCTTCCCGCCGTGGTCACATATGATCCCCGCCTGGTCGACGACCTGCTCGGCCGCGCCACCTCCGGGACCAGCAGCGCCAGCGGCGCCACACACACCTCCCACTCCCACCGCCACGCCCGCCGCCACCGGCACAGCGAGCGCCGGCCCGGTAGCGCTGCGCGGCATCACCGCAGCTCCACGGTGCAGGCGGCAGCAGCAGGTTCAGCAGGAGCCACAGCAGCGGCAGTAGAGCAGGGCCGGAGCGGCGGCGGCGCGGGCGCGGCTCCCCGTGCCCCCGTGCCTGATGATGTCGTGTACGACCTGGGCATATGGTTGCAGTACGTCGCGAGTACGGCGCCGCTTTTCCGGCGCGAGGCCCTGGCCGTGGTCACCACCGCCGCCATGGCCACCGCAGCCTCTGCGGCCCCCGCGGCGACGTTGGACGCGGTGGCGCCGGCGCCGGAGCTGGATGTTGGTGCCGGCCTGTGGCGCCCCACGCTCGATACGGCCTCAGCCGCGGAGGCGCGCGTGCCGCGCAGCAACTTCACCGCGCTTGCAGGCCGTGTACACCCCGCGGCGGGGAGCCCGACGCCAGAGGTGGTCCCGGCCCCAGCCCCAGCGCGGGGAGCGCCTCGGCGTGCGCTGATGGACACGGCAGCCACCTTCCACCTCGGCGGCCCGCAGACCACCACGCAGCAGGCGCGCGGCGGCGGCGCGGCGGCGGGTGCGGCAGGCGCAGCCGGAGCAGCTGACACGCACAACCCCCCCGTGGCTGGGGCCAGCGGTGGCGGGCACGCGGCGCCGGCGTTCGCGGGTGCAGCCTCGCCGCTTGACGACGCGCGCCCAGGCTCCGACGCCTCGCTGCTGCCCATGCCCATGCAACTGCACGTGCATCACGATCACGATCGGGAGCAGGAGCAGGACACCATGCAGGAGCTGCAGCCCTCAGACGTACTGCGCTACACCACCGCGCCGCCGAGTGCGGGAGGCGGGCTCGAGCAATGGCTGCCGCGCTCCGGCGACACGATGGGCTCCTCCCAGATATTTTCCTCCTCCAGCGTCGCCGCCTTCGCCGCCAGGAGCCGCACAGTGCTGCCGCTCCCGTCGGCGCCGGTGCCAGCAGCAGCACTGCCCGAAGGCGCCTCCGCGGGCACCTCCACTGTTGTCGCGTCCGCAAACAATGTCGCGATGTTCATCCCGGCTGACTTTGAGGCGGCGGAGGCCGCCGCCGCCGCAGCTGCAGCCTCCACGGAAGGCTCGACGTTCCGCTCCGACGGCACCGCCTTTTCGAACGTTGGCATTCACTCGCAGCTTCAAAACAGCGCCTCCTCGGCCGCGGATACCGCTGGCGGCACCGCCCGTGGCACGGCTACGGCAGCCCTGGCGGAGCTGGCACAGCCGCTTGCGGCCCTGGGGCCGTCCGGCGGCAGCGGGGCCGAAGACGAAGGTCGCGGGCTGGGTGACGCCGCCATCACCGCCACCAGTGCCTCCATGCTGGACTCGGCGCCGCCGTCGCGCCGTCGCATCTGCCACGACAGCGCCGCCGACATGACCGTCCCCATCCTGCCCGGCTCAGTGGACATGTCGGCTGCGGTGGCGACGCTTCAGCGAGGGCCGGCCTACGGGCAGCAGATGCAGGTGCGTGCGCTGCGGCAACACGGTTTTGATGTCCCTGCGGTTTTGAGGCCCTGCACTTGCTTGCACACCGTTCTGCCCATTTGGCACGCCGCTTCATATTCCACCCCTGGCGCAGCGAATTCACACCTGAAGCCCATATCGCTCTTGGCACGGCCTGCGGCCTCATACTGCCTTCCTCACAAACACCTACATCCTTGCATTGCTTCCTCGATCCGCGTCTGCCTGTGCACAGGAGTTGGCGGTAGGGCTGCTAGCCTGGCTGGTGTTCGCGGGCCGGCCCGTCGCCGCCGCGGTGGTGCTGCGCGGTCTCATGGGCCACCGCGCCCTGCGCTTCACGGAGGTCTGCGAGGAGGTGCGCCGCCTGGGCTCCGGGGCCGCAGGCGCCGCCGCGCGCGGCGCCGGAGGCGGCGGCATCCCGGGCCTTGGCACCGGCGGCGAGGGCGCGGCCGGCGGCGGCTTCGCCGCTGTCGGGTACGGCGGCATGGGACTGTTGCACCTGGCCGTGCACTCGGGGCGGCGGGAGATGATCGAGGCGGTGGTGGGCTGGTCGGCAGCGCTCAGTCCCGTGTCGCAGGCCGCCGGCAGGAGCAACGCGAGCCACAACAGCCGTGCAACGGAACTATCACCGGCCGCCGCAGCCCCAGACCTCGCTGCGGCAGGGCTGTCCGTTGCCGTCGGCGGCGCCGCGCTCCCGGCGTCGGAGTGGTGCGAGCTGTGCGCGGCGGGAGTGGGCCCATTACATCTGGCGGCAGCGCTGGTTATGCCGGCGGCGACGGTGGCAGTGGGAGCCGCGCCCGGCGCCAGCGGCGGCGGCGGCAGAAGCCCTGACGCGACGGCGGCAGCCGCAGACGCCACGCCGGGACTGGAGGGCGTAGACGCGGCGGGGCTTGACACGCTGGTCTGGTTGCTCACCACCTTCCCCGAGACCCGGGCGCTGTGGGGCATCGCACGCGACGCGTACGGCACTACGCCCGGTGCCATTCTGTCGTACTACCTGCGCGCTCTGCCACCCGCCTCCGCCGACGCCGTGCGCCAGGCGTTGGTGCCGCTGGTGGGCCCGGAGTGGATGTGGGCGCCGGCGTCACTGCCCGAGTTGACTGTGGCAGAGCGCGAGCTGGGGCACGGCTTGCACTCGCAGCAGCTTGATCAGCACCAGCAGCCACCGGCGTCAGCGCACGTTGCAGCGGCCGAGCTGCAGCCGGCCTGGGCTCGTCACCTGTTCCAGCAGCCGCAGCAGCAACAGCAGCAGCCGCAGCAGCAACAGCTGCAGCAGCTGGTGAGCGGGACCGGGAATCCAACTTGGCCGCCAGCTGTGACAGTTGCGGCGGTGGGGGATGGCGGGGCTGCCGAGGAGGCGGAGGGCGGGCACAGAGGCGCGACCGGCGTCCACGCTGTGCCGCGGGCGATGGCTGGGGAGGCGGCGGAGCTGGGCGCCGTGCCGGCGGTGCAGCGCCTGGCACGCATTGCTCGGCTGCTGGCGGCGCTGGCAGCGGTCGCAGTTCTGCGGCCGCATGCGCCGCCGGCGAACTCGCCAGGTAGCGCTGCGGCTGCGACGTCTGCAGCTCCAGCACAAGTAGGTGCCAGCAATGCCAATGCCGCCGCCGCAGGAGCAGGCAACGCGCGCGCGGACTCGATTCGCGTGGCACTTGGCGCGGAGGTGCGCGCGCTGCTGCGCGAGCTGCTTCTGCAGGCGGTTGCAGACCCCGCGCCTGTGATGCTGGTGGCAATGGCGCTACTGGCTGTACTGGTGGTGCGCGTGTGGGACGCACTCAGCCCGCCGGGGCAGCAGTAAGGCACCTACCATACCGCCGTCACCTCGCCTGCATGAGTGATGGCTCCTTGAGGCTATATCATAATACTGGCGGGGTTTGCAGTTCACCACAGAGCTCTGCGATATGCAAGCTCCCATATACAATACAACTTCCTCCTTTGGTATTGCATGAGCGCACGTGCGTGTCGACCACGAATGCATGCTCGGAGTACCGTCATGGGAAGCAATGCATGAAATGGTGCGGCTCTTTTGCAGGCCGCCGCGAGCTTTTGACTGGAACACAAGCCAGTTCCTAGAAAGCAGCTTCAGAGGCGCCAGACCGCCTGCAATGGAAGGAGAGAAAAACGATAGCGATGCAAATATGCAGTAAAGCCTTAGTAGAAATAGTGATGTTACATGGAAGAGCGCTGCACCGCTAAAAGGACAGGAATGCATCGAGGACAATGCATGGAGGGCATGTTACATGGCTTTGGAGGGTGTGCAGAACAAGCACCGGAGTGGGGGGCTCAGGCCGGGGCGCATTGAGGCTAAGTCGTATATTCTCAAGAACAAATGAAGCAGGTGTACGTAAGCAAAGGACTAATGTCAACATGGTGCGGAGGTCGCATTGTTGATGGCTATGGTTGGGCACGCCGAGTCGGCGGGGCTTTCATGGGGGTTGGGCGGCTGTGTTGTACCCTCGCACGTGTACCGTAGCCTGCCCGTTGCTGCACTTGCAGTGCCCCGCCCGCCCTGGAACCAGGGCCGGACTGAACGTGGCGTGTCGAGGCAGCATCAGGAGACACCCTACCGCGGGGTGGGGCTTGGACGGGCGTTGGTGTGCAATGGCACACGCACACAGAGGTTGTGCCGGCAGGCATGGCATTCTTGGGCCAACGATGAATTGAAGGCTATTGCTCCTCTGCAGGGCGACAGAGGACATGACGTAGGTCATGCGAAGCTGACATTAAATAAATGAGGGTGACATGCGACGGTGGTGGTTGGGCATGTGCGCGCAGACCGCTAGCTGTGGACGCGCTGGGAGAACGTGTACCAGGGAAGGGGGTAAACCGGGAGAGACGAGGTAGTGGGGGCATGACCCTGTCTCCCCAGGTTTCCGGGTATGTTTGCACGTATGTGCAAATGTGGGTGTGCGTATGGGTGTGTGTCCAGCGGCGTCTTCGAAAGCTCGCGGGGGTGTGACGACCATCTTGCAGGGCTGGCCTTGCATCCAGGTGCCGTGTGTCCCTGTGTGCATGCATGTTGATGCTTGCATGCGGAAGTGTGGGGCAACGGCATCAGGGAGAAGGCAAGTAAGCTGGATAAAGAAGGTAAAGTGCTGACGCACGGGCGCGGCAACAGAACGTAGGCGATGGCCAGGCGTGGGCTGCAAAAGGTGGCACACAGAACCCAACAAACTTGCCCATAATACGTAAGGGAAGTATAGCCACAAAGCAACAACGGCACGTGTTGCGCCAAAGAAAGCTGAGTGTGGGATCCCTGGTTGATTTGGGCGACATTGCCCAGCACTGCTGAGGTTGCCCGTGCTGCTGACTCACGTGAGCAAAGGCTGTGTGGACAAGCTGGTCTTTCAGGGTATGTATGGTTGAGGTTTGAAATCTGTTTCGCTGCACATCCGCAGGTCAAGGCCTGCTAAGGAGCTTGTTTGTTGGTGATTGTTTCTGTGCCCAACCGTAGTGGTTACGGGCGTGATGGCATGGAGAGAACACATGCCCCGAGTGTGCGATGGTGGTGCAGATGATAAAAGCAGTGACAGGGTGGCGAGCAAGGAGGAGACGGTGCCGTGTGGCGCGCCTCTCACGGGCACAGCCTGGGTACGCGAGTGCTGGGCCTCGACAAAGTGTGAATATAGCTGCCTGGCACAGGGCGTGACGGAGGTGTCTGGATGCGGTGCGGGGCAAGAGCTCCAAGCTTGTCACGAGCTTGTATAGGCTGGCTCAAAGATTCTGGTTCACCTGCTCTAGGCGCAAACTCAACACATTGCTTCGGCGTGTGGGGACGCGGCGTTGGCGAGAGCCACGGATGGCCCTAGTACCGTGGGGGCATGTCGCACCCGTGGAGGGCACTGTAGGCCAAGGAGTGAGCAGGCGGTGGCTGGAGAAGCGGCGGTGATGGGCACATGTTCTGTTTGTTTGTTTGTGGAGTTACGGACTTACGGCCAACAGGCTGGTGCAGCCTTGATGCGTTATGGCGGCAGCTCAGTCGCTGTCATTTGTGATACGGGCAATGGGGTGCTGAGCGATGCCGCCTCACCGCCAATCGGTGTGACACGGCAGAAAGGATATTCCAGTCCTTGATGAAGCGCCTCATGACCTAATTGAGCTGATCCCCAAAGACCGTAATTGCCGCCGATACACAACCCTGTGACGCTGTGTGAGGTTACAGGCTGGCGGAAGCCAGGGCCCCCTGAGTGCCCCATACACCATGCAGCACTGCGGCAGCAGCTACAAGCAACTCCCGCCGTCTAGGCTGTCCTTGCATCCGGTGCTCCTGACAAGGTGACAACCACCCACCAGATCACCGGTGCCTCACAGGCACGAGTTCGACGAGTAGCTGTGCGTCACATTCCCTCGAGCCCTGCTGCAACAGCTTCACTCTGTCCGCACCCTGCCCGCACCCTGCCCTGAGATGGCAGGGCCGGCGAGCCAGGTGGCGGCGTGGCCATCCACGTGCCACTTGATCAGTAGATCGGCTTGGGTGGCACTATCAGGGTAGAACGCACGGTAGCCTACAATGGCTGAGTGCTTCCACCAGGGTGCCCTGCTACAGTAGGCGCAATCGGAGCAGGCTGGGCGGCCTCTTCCGTTTTCCGCTCCACACACGCTAGCAGAGCCGGCAGGCACGCAGCACACATAGCGCTGGGGGTGCAGCTCGGTGCACGTCCGTCCTGATTTCGCCCGACTTAGTCAACCATCGCCAACCTTGAATGCTCGGGGCTCTAAACCTGGGGGCTAATCTATTCCGCGATAGTCCGCGGAAGTCGGGCAGGCTTATGTGGGCGCCTCTTTTATACTATATACTCATACAGAACCCCCGTCAGAGTGGTCAGAGTTACAGGGGAGCATTGCATGCTCGGGCTGAGTAGGTACAAGGGACAGGGGTCAGGCTCAAGGTCAGGAGGCCAGCGGTCAGAGTCAGGGGGCCCTCAGAGTCCGGGTAGTCACCCAAACCTGCCCCCGCCCAAACCTGCACCTGCCCCCGCCCAACTCTGCTACACACATGCTGACATGCGGCATGCGCTAATGGTGATGCGGCTTGGTGGAGCGCAGCCTGCGACCATGGTGTCCGCGGCGTGGTGGTGTCTGCGACGGTGTCGGCAGTGGCGCAGGGCCTGGTGGCGCCCTCGGCGGCAGCAGCCCCAGGCCCAGCAGTGGCGGCGTGCATGTGCGTAGCGGAGGGGGCAGGCAAGGCCACGGGGAGGAGGAGAGCACAGTGCTGCCCAAGCAGCGGCGCGAGTGCGGAGGTTGAGGACCGGCCGATGTCTGCTCAGCAGTCTTTGCTGGCGAGCATAGCATGTGGTAGACAACCCAATGTCGTATGAGTTCGTTCGGTTGAGCAGTGAGAGCTGCATGAGCCAGCAGGGCACTGCACATGTGGGCAGTTGCGAGCCCGTGTTTTAGTGCTGTTTGGGTTGACGAGTGTTGCGGAACTAATGCGTACGTAGACCAGAGCGGAAGGCGGAGTGGGCTTGCAGGCGGCACGAGAGTAGGCAGTCAGTAGCGCAAGTTGCGAATTCACATGTTACCTCGTAACCGACGGTAAACGCTGTGGACGGTCGCGCCCACAATGGCTGGCTGACGGAAGGTGGCTGCTGTATTGGGATGGCTGGGCTGGACGACGCCGGCCGGGCTGGCGTTGGGACTACCAGAAAGGATGCCTGCTGTGCCTGTGCTTGGCAGGGGGACGTGGCGGGACGCATGGCGGGCGGCGTCTGTACAAACCGCCCCCGGCTATGTCCGGCACATGAGGTAGACGCTTGCGGGCTCAGACAGGAGACGTGGCGTGGGCGCAGCCCACTTCTCCCTTGAGAGGGAAAACCACTCTCTTGTCGCCTGGGGGATGGAGCTTGGCTGAGGCGTGTCCCGGACTTTCGGCACTACAATGAGTACATGCCTTGTCCAGCCATCCCCCCGCGGGGCCCGTTTCACGGGCTCCCGCCCCTCCTGGGGTAAAAGCGCCATCCTTGGCTTCGTGCCCTGCTGCCCCGGGCCGCTGCGCACTGCGGCCGAGCACCAGCACTGCATCACCAAGCTGCGCCGGCCCACGCACGCACGCCGCCGCCATCCAGTCAGTCCTGAAGCTTGACACGCAGAGTTCTATCTGCGCCCTAGGTCCGAGGGCGCTCGACCCACACAATCGCCCCCCCATCACACGCACCCACCCCGAATTCGGCAGCAGTGCCACTGGGCCGCATCGCCTTCCCTACCTCACTTCTTATCCGACTATTACTATCGTAGTAACACGGCACTCTGCGCAAAGTCGTGTCCTCATCTCGTTCGTTCACTGCCACTCCTGCAAAAGCTCTGCACCCAACCTGCACGCACGACAGGGACGGGGTTGACAGCAACGCCGTGCCTAACTGCCAGGCCTCAAAATCAAGGGTTCAGGTCCGCCGCTGGTGCCACTTCCGTACATCATCCCGGTAGCTCCAATCACGGGGACGGCAGCGGCCCGCCGCCTGCCCTGGCGGCCTACGCGCCCGCCGCATCCTATGAGACCGGCCTCGCCACCACCTCGGACAAGGCTGCGGCGGCGGCTAATGCTTCGCTCGGCGCGGCGGCAAGGGCCGCGCCGCTGCCCTCTCCACCCGCCGGCTCAGCGGCGGACATGCTTGCCCCCGCCGCGCCGCTCGGCACCACTGCACAGAGCTGCGTGGCGAGCTGGCAGCTGCTCTTGCTGCTGTTGCTGCCGGCGGCGGCGGCGGCGACGGCGGCCCTCACCGGGTTGGTGGGCTGCTGGCGCTGCGCGGTGCCAGGTAGCGCCAGACCTGAGCTGTTGAACGACGAGGCCAGACCGTGCAGCCCAGCAACCCCCATGCCCATGCCCATTGCCAGATCCAAATCTAGATCCAGGCCACCCACGCCGAGGCCGGCGCCGCCCAGCCCGCCGTCGTGCAGCTGCGACTCCGCCGGCAGCAGCTCCCGCAGGCGCCGCTTCATATGCTCAAACTCGGCCGCGGCGGCCGCGCTGCCGCCGGCGCGGTTGCGGTCGCCGGCCGTGCCGCCGCCGGCCTTGCACCCGCCCGGTGCCGCGCTGTCGGCTAGGCCAGGTGCGGCCAGGGCGGCGCGGGGTGGCGGTGGTGAGGCGCTGTTGGACCGCGATCGCTTGCGGCTTTTGCCGCCACCGCCGTTGGCTCCGCTGCTGCCTCCGCCTCCGCCGCCGCTCTGACGGGCGGCTGCAGGCTTGTCAGAATCCAGTAGGGCCTGTGTGTTTTTTTTTGTGTGCGTGCGTGTGTGTGTGTATGTGTGCGTGTCAGCGCGCGCAGCACACTTGCGAGCGGTGAAAGATCATACTTCTGCAGGCTGCTGCTGCGAGCTACCTGTCTTGCAGGCTGATGCTTGGCATTTGAATCCCACGCCACACCAATGTGACGCCCCGCCTGTCGCTTGCTCCCAGCCTCACCTCGGCCACCTCCGACAGCCCAAGCAAACTGAACGGCTTGCACCAGGGCTTGGGCACCCACGAGCCGTCTGTCCGGTCTGTGAACACGACGTGGCGTAATCGGCGCGGGTGCGACCGGCCTCAGTCGGTTGGGAGTCACAGAGAGAGAAGTAGGCCTGAACAGGAGCGCCGTACGGTAATGTACGACGCCAGCCACGAGCTCTTAAGCCCAGCAGTACGACCAGCCCGACATAGGCCCAGCAGACAGAGGGACATAAGGGCCGTGGTGGGGGCCAGGCAAGGCAACTCACTGACGCATTTCCAGTTGATGCGGTACCGCTGCAGGTGCGGCGGCAGGTGGGCTGCCACCTCGCCCTCGCTCGGACCCCACCTACAGCAAGAGCACAACAGCAGCAGGAACAGGGTCGCATGCGATGTTGCGTCATCCACAGGGACTTCAGGAAGCTGTGAAATGAGGACGCTACGCTCCTACTGGGGGCGGGCACATATGTACTGTTGCCCCAGCCCCAGCCCCAGCCCCAACCCAAGCCTTAACCCGAGCCCGGCCTTCCCTACCAGCCGGCTGCACACCATCCCACACAGAAACCTCGGCCACACCAACCACGGCCACTCACGCACCTTCCTCACAACCCACCCGCCGCCTCACACAGCCCGCCGCCCCACACGCCACCCATCCACTCACCAGATGGTTGCGTCGGTCAGGCTGCGCCAGAAGCTGGGCTCGTCAAAGCCCACAAACTCCAGATGAACCTGCTCGCCCGCAGCCTCCAGCACCTTGGCCCTGTGAAACGAGCAGTAAGAAAGGACAGGCGTGAAACAAAGGGCTGCTGCGTAAAATGCGGCGCAGGCACCCTAGACATTAGTACGTGCCCTAGGCATCGCAAGAGGCGGGAGGAGCGGAGCAGCGAAGGCACCACATGTCCTGTCCCCTGCTTAAGGCGCCACCGTGACGATAAACAGATGCCCACCACTGCTCCCTCTGCTATTGTGCTTGATCAGGACTCCCTCTCTCTTTCACACACTCTCTCTCTCTGTCTCTCTCACACACACACACGCATGTCAAATCATACACCAACGTGCATGCACGCGCCTGTAGTAGTAGCCATTGTTGAGGTCCATAGCCATGGGCTCAGCCGTCAGCAGCGCCGGCCCGCCCGGCGGCGCCGCCACCCGGGCCGCCACCGACCTAGCCACCTCCGCCAGCTCCAAACGTGCCCGGCCGCCACCGCGCCCGCCGCCACCGCCGCCGCCCGCGCCGCCGCCCGCCGCGCCGGCGGCATCCGCAGCCCCGCTGACGCCACCGCCGCCGCTGGCAGGCATACCCAGGAGGTGCGGCGGCAGGTATCCGGCCGCCAGCGCGCCATACGTGGTCCGAAGCGGCCCGTGCCCCAGCCCACCCACAGCCAGAGCATCATGACTCAAGCCCATCGCTGTCAGGGCGTCCCGCAAAGCCGCATTGTCAGCTCCGTTGCCGTTTCCGCCGTTTCCGACATTTCCGCCGTTTCCGGCGTTACCGCCACTGCCCGCGCCGCGGCCGCCGCCGCCGGTCACGAAGCCCAGCGGGCTGAGCGCTGCATCCTCGCCCCCAATTAACAGCTGCGCGGGCAGCAGGCCGGCGGCGTCGACACGCGGCGAGAGCAGGAAAATCGGGGCCAGCAACGAGAAGTCATCTAGAGGCGGGTGCTGTCGGAGGGCCCCGGAGCCGGCGCCAGTGCCGCCGTAGTGCAGCAGCTCCGACGCGTTGCCATCGGCGGTGGCGCCGCCGCCGCCGCCGCCGCCGCCGCCAGCAGCACCATGCCAGGATGCCGGCAGCCTTGCGGGTCCCAAGAGTCCTTCCAGACCGTCCTCACCGTTGGCAAAGGCCAGCGGCGGCGTGCCGTACGGCCGCCACGCCGCCGCCGCCGCGGAGGAGGAGCTGCCCCCCGCCATCGTGACGCCCCCGCTGGGGAGCCTGTCCGGCGGTCCCGGGAACAGCGACAGGGCCCCACGGCTCGGCCCCGAGATCAACACGTCCTCCCCGGCGTCGCGCAGGGCCGCCGCCGCCGCCGCGGCATTCGCCGCCGCGGTGGCGGCGGCGGCGGCGGCGCCTGCGCCGCCAGGCCCTCGCCGCGCGCCCGCGTGCTGCAGCTGTGCCTGCAGCAGCTGAGACGCGGGCGGCCTGGACGGTCCTGGCGCCCGCGCCGCGCCAGGCCCTGCCGCCTTGGCGCCCGGAAGGGGCGGCACCAAGCCGGCCCGCGCGGCGCCGCCGCCGGCGCGGGCGCGGGTAGCGCCGCCAGCGAACCGCTTGGGCGGCGGGCCGACAAAAGGGTCGTCGAGGCTGTCTGGCGAGGGGCCGGGGACGGCCCAGGAGAAGCCTGAAAAGCCTGGGGGCGGCTGGAGGTGGTTCAGCGGTGGAGAGCCAACCGGCGGGAGCTGCTGTGACGTGCCCCGGCCGGGCCTGCCGCCGACTGCGCCCTTCGCCGCCGCGTTGCTAGCAGCTGCGTGCGCCGCTGCCACTTTGGAGGCAGCGGCCGCGGCCGCCCCAGACAGGCGGATCCGCGTGATGGCGGCGGCGTGGGCTGAATTGTTGGCTGCCTCCGCAGCCGTGGACGGGTCCGGCGGGCGAATCCTGCAATGTCAGGACGTGCCAACCGCACCACCATTATCCCACAACCATCTGACACGCACCATACCAGTCCCACTAGCATATCCCCATACAGCATGCCTGGTGTATGACAGAAAATCTCGGCACCGCCTTGCCAAAAGCCCGTAACCCGCAGCCTACGGGAGCGATCCCGGCCGCCCACTCAGCCCCTCACTCGCCTTGTAAGCCCGACCGCCCGGTCTGTCCCGGCCCCTCCCCACTCTTGAAATCCTGCGCCGCCCGCCGCCCTCGCCGCCACTCACCTGAAGTACTGGGCACAGTTGTGCTTCTCAAGTGTCACCCTCTGGACCACTAGCCCGTTCTGCGTCTTGCTGTTCGCCAGCTGCTCCAACAGCGCCTTCCACAGCTGCCGGGTGAAGGGGCTGGGCGCCGCGCCGGCGTCGCCGTTAGCGGCGGCAGGCACGGCAGGCGCGGCAGGCGCGGCGGCAGTTGGATCGGCTGCGGCGCCAGCGGTGGTGTCAGAGGCAGCAACGGCAGCAGTGGTCGCAGTACTACCTGCACCTGGACCTGCACCTGCGTCTGCTGCTGTTACTGCAGCTGTTACTGCCGCTGCAACGGCGGCATCGGGCTGCGAGACCACGCCGCCGCCACTCGCCTCCGCACCGCGAGCGCTGGCTCCAGCAGTGACCGCCGTGGCAGCCGCTTCGGCGGCTGTGTTGGTGTGAGCAGTCGAGCTGCACGGAGCACTAGCAGGGGCCTCGCAGCCGCCACTGCGTGCGCTCTCCTTCTTGCTTGCCGCCGCCTGTGCCCTTGCCGCCCCCTCTGGCGCCAAACCCGACGCCGCGGCCTTGGCTGTGCCCCCGGCAATCTCCGAGTGAAATGCATTCGTGGCATCCGCGGCGGCTGCCGAGGACGCTGCCGGCATTCCTGCCATTGAGAGGGCGAAGCGCTGCGATACGCCGTCGATCAGCGCATCGATAGACACCCACACGCCCGACCGCTGCTCCTGTGCCGCGAAGCGAAGGCCACATGGGAGGATGGCAGCACGGTCACATGCAGAAGACCGTACACTAGTGCAGCAGAGAGTCCTTGCAAAACACGACACATACACACACACATTCGTCATCGTCCTTCACTTTTGACACTCCGCCAACCCGCCTGCCCAGGTGTTTCCAATCCGCCCCAGCCCTACCCGTAGCCATGCCACGGCGGCGTCCGCCATCGCCCTCCACTCCGCCTCGCCCACCGCCGCCCCTGCCGGTGGAGCCAAGTGCGTGTCACCGTACATCCCCAAGGGCAGGGGCTCAGCCGGCATGTCCGCAGCCGCCAAACGCAGCGGCGCCTTGCCGCGACCCGCCTCCTTGTCCGCGGCCGCAAGACCAGCTTGCAGGGCGGCGTCGGTTGCTGTGGTGGTTGTGGTGGTGGCGGCGACGCCAAGGGCTTGCTTGGCGAGGCCCAAGGCGGCGCTTGCGGTGTGCGCGGAAGCGCGGGCGGCGAAGGGCGGAGGCACTGGTGCCGTGGCGGGGCCGACAGGCGGAGCCGCCGGCGAGGGCGATAGGCGCGAACGCGGCGGGAGGTCGGGTCCGTCCTGCAGCGGATGATGGCCTGCAGCTGCGGCCGCGGCCCCGGGCGCGCCGCCGGCCGCGGCGTTGGGATACCGCCCCTGCCCACCTTGCTCTGGCGCATCGTAAGCGAGGCTTGCTCGTGACGAAAGGGTGTGTTGCTGCTGTTGCTGCTGTTGCTGCTGCTGTTGCTGCTGCCGCGCGCGCACTTGCGCGATCTGGCTGGCGAGCAGCTTTCGCTGCCGGCCGCGTGCCGCGCCCTGCGCCGCTGTGGAGAGCGCGCCGTCCAGCCGCCGCCGCTCTACTGCGCCGTCGCCGTCACCATCGCCATCGCCACCCGCCTCCTCCTCCGACACCCTCCCGCTCCCTCCCGCCCGCACTGCCCGCAGCCTCAGCCGCTGCTGGCGAGCCTGCGGGCACTGGGGCTGCGGGTCCTCAAGGCGCGGCTTCGGACCCGGCTTCTTCGTAGCAAGCCCCCCAATGTTCAATGCTGTCCGCCAGGTCTGGCCCGCGGCCGCCGCCGCGGCACGGCCGCGTCGCGCGCCCGCCGGCAGTAGCAACGATGCTGCCGCGAGCGCCGCTGCCGGCCCTGCTGCTGCCCTCCGCGCCAGTTCCGCCGCCTGTTGCCGCTTCACTGCGATCGGGGACCCGGCCAAAGCCTGTGGCGAGGTCGGGGCGGAGGCGGGCCCTGGTGCGGTACTGGGCCGGCGCAGACCAGGCCCACGAGTGAGCTTGATGGCACCAGCAGCAGCGGCACCAGCTGCAGCTGCGGCTTCGGCAGAGGCGGCGGCTTTAGCTGCAGCAGCAGCAGCTGCAGCAGCAGCGGCCGCCCTGGCTTCGCGGGTGCGCTGTGCGTGTTCTGAGGCGCGCTTGGCCGCCGCCGCCATTCGCAGCATCGTCGCGGCGATGCCTGCCGATGAAGGCACCAGCAGGCGGCGCGGTGGCGCTTGCGGTGGTGGCAGGCGCCGCGGAAGAAAAGGCGGGTGGGAATGCGGGGGCGGCGGCTGCCGTAGGAGGAAGGAGGAGGCGGCGCCGGCTGCTCTTCGCAACAAGGCGCTGCCGCTGCCCTGACGGGTTGCCTGGGAGGTGGGTGCTGGGATTCCGGAAGGAGCAGCGGCAGCAGCGGCAGCAGCGGCAGGGGCAGCGGCGGCGGCAGCTGGTGGCTGTGCTGGCGATGGCTGCGACAGTGGTGGTGGCAGCTGCGAGAAAGAAGCAGGAGCTCCATTCACAGTACCGTGGTTGGCGCCCACGGTTGGCGCACGTGCTACTGCTGCTGGCGTTGCGCCGAGAGGTACTGCCGCCACCTTCGCCGCCGGCGCCCCCGCAGCACCGGCGGGTGGCACTTGGGTAGGGTCCCCCAGGTGTGCGGCTTCGCGCCCCGGGGCAGCTGCGTGGAGTTGCGGGCTCGAGGGAAGCATCGCTAGCACCTGTGAAACACACGTACCGCAGCGGGTGGCGTTGGCTGCAGCCGTGTGCTGCGCATTTGCACCGCTCACCACATGACAAATAGCCCCGGTTCCAACCATCCCCGGTCCCAACCAGCCGCTCCTCTGCCGCACAGCTCGCGTATGCCAGCGGCCCTGCCACCTGTTCCGACCGCACGCGCCCCGCTAGCCTTCCCACCGCACCTAGCTGCCCAGCCGCCGCCCTCCGCACCTGCTCCGCTCCCTGCTCGTCAAGCGAGTCCAGGCTCCGCAGCAGATCCACTACCAGCACCGACACACGCCCCGCCAGCCGCCGCACCGCGGAGCAGCCGGAGGCCGCGGTTCCTGTGATGACCGAGGCCGCCGCCGCCGCCGCCACAGCTGGCCCGTGTCTTGCCTCTGCCGACCGCTCCAGCGGTGGTGCATTGGGTGCATCCACTGGTGCCTGCTCCTGGGGTAGCGGTGGTGCTGCTGCGGACCCAGGTTGCGCTGGTGAGGGCCCCCGCCCCCTCGGTTCTTCTTGTGCCACGGTTGCCGCGGATGGCCCAGCAGCAGCAGCAGGATTCGAGGCCCCAGCAGCTGGCGCTCCTCCCGGCTCCACACCGCCCGCTGCGGAAGTGGCGGCGGCGGGCGCAGCAGCAGCACTATGGTCCGCAGCGCCTTCCGCTGCAGGCCGCCCGTCACGTGCAGCAGCCGGCGGCACATCAAGCTCCATGGGCGCAACAGCAGCCGCCCCCACAGCGCCTGCCGCCGCACCCTGATCACCACCGCCGCGCCCGGCCGCTTCCGGCCCAGCCGGCCCCGCCTTGCCTCCATTGCTCACGCCACTGCTTCCTCCAGGGCCAACCGCCGCCGCCGCCGCCGCCGCCGCCGCCGACGTCGGGGCTGCCGCCGCCGCCCGTGCCCGCGCCGCTGTCCGGCCCGCGGCCGCAGCAACGGCCGGCAGCGGCTGCGGGTTGAGGCCAAACAGCGCCAGGCCCGCAATCAGCCTGCACGCCAGTGAGCCCGGCGGCGGCCGCTCAGGCGCCGCCAGCGACTGCGGCCGCGCCGCCGCCGCCGCTGCCGCCGCCGCCGGCCCTGCTGCTGTCCAGGCGGCGGTGGTGGCAGCAGCGAGCCTGCGCCACCTGGCTTGAGACGTCGTCTGGCACAGCTGCGGCACCAGCGCGTGAGCCCGCCTGTGCCCACTGGGCGCACACGGCTCCCGCGCCCCCGCCGACCCGTCCGCCCCCGCCCCGCCGTCTGGCCCTGCACCCCCCGCCTGCGTGGCCGCATCTGCAGTGGCGCCGGTCTCAGTCTTCACGGCAACAGCAGCACCAGCTGGTTTGCGCCTGCTGGCCTGCCCTGCTGCGCCATCCGCCGCCGCCGCCGCCGCAGCGCCGCTGGCGTCGTCGGCACCGCTCCCGCCGTGAAGCACATCGGTGGCGGGCGCACAGCGCGCCCGCTTGGGCGCCCGTCCGCTGACCTCCCCTAACGGACTGGCGGCACAAATACCGCCGCCTTCTACACAAGACAACATTCTCTTCATGAACTCGGCATTGCGCCGCATGACGTTCGCCGCCGCCGCTGCCGCGCCAGCTGCATGTGGCCTTTTCTTCTCCAGCTGCTGCAAGAGGCTCCTGCCCTGCTGTTTGCACGGCGGCTTCCCGCTGCTGCCGGCAGCGGCGGCAGTAGCAGCAGCAGCAGCCTCGGCCGGTTGCCGGTTGCCGTGAGCACGGCCACCCCTACCGCCAATCTCGCCGCCGGCACTTCCGCCGGCATTCTCGCCGTCACTTGCGGCACCATCGCTGCTGCCGCTGCTTCCACTACTGCGGCTGCTGCTACCTTCCTCCACTTTTACCCGGCGCCTCGCATCGCCGCCGCCGTGCCTGCCATCTCCCTCCGCCTCCTCCTCCTCTGCCTCACCCTCCTCGGACTCGCTTGCCCCCTCGCTACTGCTGCAGCCGCTGTCGCCGCCAGGGCTGCTGCTGTTGCTGTTGTCGCTGCCATCAGAGCTGCTGCTGCCGCTACCGCTCGCGCCACCGCCACTCTCGCTTGTGTTACTGCTGGTATTGCTGCTGCTTGTGTCGGGGGCCGCCGCATGCGCCGCCTTACCACCTGCACGCTTGCCGCCAGCACCACTGCTCTGCTTCTTGTGGTGACGGCCAGCAGTCGCGGCGGCGTTGCCAGGCGCCGCAGCTGCCTTGCTCTGCCTCTTGCCTGCGGCGGCGGCCGTGTTGCCCCCGCTGCCCGGGTGCTTGCCACCGCCGCCACCGTTTGTGCAGCAGCCATGCTGCTGCGCGCTCACAACTGCCGAAAACCCCTTGGATCCTGGCGTGCCGCCACTGCTCCCAAAATCACCACGGCTGCCTGCTGCTGCTGTGCCCGCCGCCGATGCATGATTGGGTGTAGTGGCAGCGGCGGCGGCGGCGGCGGCGGCGAAGGCGGCGGCAGCAGTGGTTGTCGTCGTGGCGGTCGGGGAGGCACCGGGGGGCGCCAGCAATGCGGCGATGTGCTGCTCAAGCAGCGGGGCCAAATCCTGCGGCGGCGCCGGCGGGTATGGAATGAACTCAGCAGCAGCGAGCTGACGACAAAGGTGGCTAGCGAGCCAAGTAAGTGAACATTCTGCTCCGCAGCTATTGCTGCAATTTTGCAGGGTGGGTGAGTACCGGTATCCGTCCACAGCAGCAGGTTCCTTCGTACCCAGCAGTATATGCATAGCAGCAAGCAGCCTGCCTGCTGGTGCATCTCATTCCGCCGCCGTGCGTTGCACACTGTTTGTTGCGGCATCACCTCAGACCTCACAAAGCATGCTGCACAAATGCACAGCAGTGTCGACCCCCCATTATATATGCTTGATTTGTAATCTAATAACATGCGCACCTTGCAATCCAGCGCCCACACGCGCGCGCCGCTGCCCAGGTATGCATCCGCCTTACTGGTGGCAGCGGCAAGGTCCGTGTAGACCAACTTCAGGGGGGCCTGCGGAAGAACGTCATTATTAAGGCGGTAAAAAAATTGATTAGATCCATCGATACCAGGAGGGTATTATATATAATGGGATTTAACCCCACGCCAAGATCACCAACAAGCTACAAGAGTATATCCCTCCTCCGCGCTCGATCCCATTAGTTCGGGGTTGGCAATGGTTTAATTTGGGATTGGCTGGTGTGAACTACCCACGCACCCGCCCCACGCACTCATGAAAAGCAAGGCGTCATCGTTTGTTGGTTCGTCCTACTAGATATAAATAGATGTGCAGCAGCTGCATGTATGCTGCGTGCGTGCACAGGCGGTGGGCGGTGGGCGGTGGAAGAGTTGATGAGGTGGTTACAGCTAGCGGCGGTGGTTGCTCCGATGAGATAATATCGTGAGCATGTATGGCTTCCTCCGGAATTTTGCATGCGCTGCCTTTACTTGTGCATGAATATGTTCGTAGACAGTGAAAGGAGCATCAGCCATCCAGAACATACGAGACGTGCACGTACGTGCATGACGATGCTGTTGGACTATCAGTACCGTAGTCTATTCGAAGTTCGTTGTGCACGCACTTCGCAATACTAGTAGCACATATATACAGCTGTACTACTGCAGTAGTGGTCCTGCTACCGCGTATCACCTATCCACGCTATCTACCAGCAGCTGCAGCCGTGCCGTCCCACACACTTGCTTGCTTGCTATCTGGCTGCTGGCCGGCCACGTGCACGCACCAGCCAGCAGCTAGCTAGCCCCATGCTCACCTGTAGGCGCGGGTGCTTGAAGCCCAGCGGCGCCAGGAAGTCGCCCTCGTTCTCCTGAGCCACCGCCAGGAGGTACTGCGGCGAGCAGCCATGGAAAAGAAGCATGCAAAGAAACGTGCATTTACTTAGAGGCGTGACCCTTCAGTGGCTGGCATGCATACTAAGCATAAGGAACAGACATATAACTGGCGCATGCTGCTGCTGACGGCAGGCCGAATGCGAATAGTATGATGGGCGGCAGTAGTGTTGGGCAGCAGCAGCAGGTGGGTAGGGTGGGGCGGCGAACGTGCAGCGGAACTTGTTACTTCCTTGCTCTCTTCTGCTTGTCCCCCACGTGCAGGGCACGCAATCACGATACGTGTACGTACTGCAGCCTGCAGGTATGCTACTGCTGTACACTGCCGCGAGCAGACTGGAGATTCAGCATCTATCACCGATAGATCAAACACACAGCAACTCACCGGCTGGCTTGCCGCCTCCGCTGCGACCCGGCCCAGCGCCAGCAGCAGCACGCGCACGAACTTGGGGCTGGTGGACGCATGGACAATCACCTGCGATAATTGACATACAATAATGGCGGGCACTTACATGCTTGCGTCCCTTCCTAGCTAGGCTATCTAGGGATATGATTACAAGCTCAACATGTGTGTGGAAGTGAACGTTTGTACGGAGCTTTAATCCCCAGCTCCTCAGCGTAACCCGCCGGAGTCTCAGCGCCAGGCAGGGTGCATGTATGCGTGTGCGGGCACTACGTATTGCTGGCGTAGGCAAGCCCCAATCAAGCAACAAATGCTCATTCCTCATTGACTGCCCGCTACATTCGTACATACACCTGCTGTTGTTAGCAGGCAACTCCCCCGGCGGACAGGTGTATTCCGTAAGTAAACGTGTATGCGTGCGCGCCGCCGCGTGCAAGATTGCTAGTGATTAGCTAGTGGGTACAGCCGCGCCGCCGCCGCTCACCATCAACCGCCCTTCCACTTTCAGCGCAGCGACACATGCGCATGCCTGCAGCTCCAAATCCTTGCTCAGCAGCAGCACCGTCCGCACCGGGTCCGCAACTCCGGGTTTCACGGTGCCGTCATCCGAGGGCCGTGAGTAGACGTAGGCGGCAACCACCTTCCCATGCCGCTTGTAAGCCCCCTTGAGCAGATTCGCCGCCGAAGCATACAGGTTTTGAGCCGGCGCATCCTTGTAATGCTTTGGTAGCACCCGCAAGAGCAGGCCTCCGCCAAGCGGGACGTCCGTCTGAACGCAGTCCAGTGGGTTGGTGTCCGAGCGCGCACGCATGACTCCGCATATTCTACGCTGCCATCCGAGGCAACGGCGCAGCCCGCGCGGGCAGGGCACCCGCGCTCTTTTAACTTGACATGGAACCTATACCCGGCTACGCCCTAAGCAGATATGGGTATGATTACAAGAACAGTCTAATGAATTGATGTTGGTGACGGGCTGGGGCCACTCTAGCGATTTCCGCGCCCATCGATTGCATTGCACTCTCTCGACACGCAATGGACTCTCGTTTTAGGACTCGCAACGATCAAAGCTAGTTTAAATATAACACATAGCACTCATTGCCCTGCCCGGCTCGTCCACAAGAGCTCGTTTCGCATTCGCAGTCTTTCATAAGCTGATTATAAACTCAATCACATCTAGATAGACTGTTTGAAGGCCCAGAATAGATTGCACATGCTCACGTAGCTTGAGCACGGGATTCAAGGGAGATTTGACCGCATAGGCGGGACAGTCGCTCGACAGCGTGTACCCTGTCCCGCTGTGCATAGCGCTGGAGCATGACGGATTACCTAAAGGACTTCATTGACAGGGCTGCAGATGTGCCCCTGCAGCTGCGTCGGCGCCTTGCCCTCATCCGTGACCTAGACGAGAAGGCACAGGCGCTGCATCGTGAAATAGATGAGCACTGCAAGCGCACGCTGGCGGAGAAATCGCAGCAGCACGCAGCTAAGAAACAGAAGCAGGCTGCGGGGGAGGACGCTGGCGGGTCAGCAGCGGCGCCGTACGACGTGGAGTCGGCTCTGAAGCGGCTCATAGGTCTCGGGGACGAGAAGGTATGACATGGGCTGCGAGGCTTTGGCGGGTCTGCACCTTGGCTTGGACGCGCAGTGCAGCGCTGCAGTGCCACGGCAGTCCGCTGCCACACGCGCAGCCATTCCGGCTAAACCGGTATCTGAACTGCAGGTGCAAAACACTAGCTGCTCAGGGCTTTCACGTGCTTCCCTCCGCCACGTTGCCCAGGTCAACATTGCTAACCAGATTTACGACTTCATGGACAACCACATCAACCAGCTAGACACGGACTTGCAGCAGCTGGACGGGGAGATTGAGGCGGACCGCAAGGAGCTAGGGCTGGAGGGTGACGAGACGGCCTGCGAAAAGCTGGGCATAGAGGCGCCGCAGGTGTGTTGGCAAATAGGTGCCATTGGATTAAGAATGTCTGGCCAAAATCTTGCCACCACACCTGGTCATAAGGCACTTTGGGCGACAAAGACTGCTAAATCATAGGGGCTGATATGGGTGTGTTGGCTACCAGTACCGTCCTCGCATGCTAACCGTTGTAGCCACATGCGGCACCTGTCCTGTGGGGCCGCCTGTGGGGTTGCTTGTGCCGCTGGCTGGTAAGGCTCGGCGACAGCCGCAGCTGCCGCTGCTCGTACATGTGTGGACGTGGTCACTGACGCGTGTCCTGACCACACAGGGGTCACGGCCGCACACGGTCGGGAAAGGGGCAGCGGACCAGAAGAAGAAGCGCGGGCGGAAGAAGGACGAGTCGACGGCAGGTATGCACCAGCACACGAGATGGCCTTCTGTCGCACCTTGCCGCCTTTGTGCTTGTGTGGGCGCGGCGTTTGCTTAGCATGGCTGCTGTGTTAGACAGCAGACGGCCGCGCTTGACGACCGGCTTGGCGATCACAAAGCCCGCCACCAAATGTCGCACATGCTAGTGCTTGGTGCAACCAGCCTCAAGCCACCCTTACTCGCTTGTGCTGCCCGCAGCTGCAGCCGGTGGGCTGCCGCCCATCGAGAACGAGCCGGCGTACTGCATCTGCAACAAGCCGTCGGCGGGGCAGATGGTGGGCTGCGACAACCCCGAGTGCACCATCGAGTGGTTCCACTTCGAGTGCGTGGGGCTGACGGAGGAGCCCAAGGGCAAGTGGTACTGCCCCGTGTGCCGCGGGGACCTGCAGGTCAAGTCGGGCAAGAAGAGCGGGCGGCGGTGAGCGTGGTGCGGCGGCCGCGGCTGCTGCTGGTGTATGGATGGAGTGGCAGGGCCGAGTGCTCGTACGCACTGCTGCTGCCCGCTGGTGCTGCTGCCTGCTGGTGCTGCTGGCGGTCCGCAAAGGGACTGCAGCTGGCTGTGCGGCGTGCGGCACTCGGCAGCGGAGTCCGGCGCGCCAAGCTCGGACAAGCTTTGGAAGTACATGTAGACAGTGTACTCGATGGGCGCATGCGGCCTGCTTGTGCCGTTTGACTCCAGTCTGGTCAGCATGTGGCGTGGAGCGGTTGCGGCAGTGATACATAGCTTCGCAATCAACTAACAAGGTAGTCAGCACGAGGCAAACGACGTTGATCAAGAGGAGAACGTTGCAAGGCTGGTGATAAGAGGAATGCATGCACGGAGGCAAGGATAATGCGGATGTACGTTTATTTGAGACAATGCGGCGTCGGCAAAACTATTCACGGATGGCCCGGTCTTGGACTGCGCCCCGGGCCATGATGAGCGCCAGATAAATACATGACTGGTATGATACTGGCATGACTGATGACGCGCACTGCGGCCACTGCATCTGTAACAGAACAGGATCTCTGGCCCTATCATGACGTTATGTATGGCTAACAGGGGGATCATGGCTGCGACCTGCCAGCTGCGGCGGTGGATCGTGAACTCTTGCTAGGGGCATGCGGATGATAAAGTGCGGACAAATGCGAATGCTGAGCGTGGCCGAGGAGAGCTCATGGCTCAGCTGGTAATGCTCTCGGTCCGTTACGAACACGGGCGCTAGGTGCATTTGAGCCACCGTGCCCTTTCTGTGCAGGTCCTCAGTCATAAACAACATGCCGCTCGCCGTCACGCAGCATGACGGTCCACCATCCCTGGCAAGACACACTTTCAGCGGCCACCAAGATACGGTAGCAGTCAGCGTAAGCGGTGCGACAAATTTCGAACTTGTAAAAGAATGTACGGTAAGCGACAAATGCATGTCCACGGTGTTCGCACGCACCACACCCACCTGTCATATCATGCAGTCCCACGTTCCAACTGTTGGGCCCCACCACATCTTCCGCTGCCCGAGCGATCAAGCGTCGGAGTCCTAGGTCATGAGCGTATCCCTGCCTATGCCGCACGGGATTGCAGGAGCACGCCGCACGTCGGTAGATGAGTTGCGCACGCATGTACCGTATTTGACAAGTCAAGCATACATCGTCACACACAAGGATGACCGGTACGCAAAAGCCAGCCCTTTCAATCCCCTATCATGAATGTAATCCAACGCCCTTTCATTCCTGGAGCGTGGTGCCGTGTCAGTATTACGGAACCCTCGCAAGGTGCTTGCCGGGCCCCAACCAGCACGTCACCAGCACCACGAAGGCACCCGCAAAACCACGCGCGGCCGACCGGACGGACGGCTGAAGCGCCGCGGTATCAGCAAGACCCATGAGCATGGTTCCATCTAGCTAGGTAGCGCGGCAGGAATGAGCTTGACTAAACGCACGCACATTGCAGCATGCAATGAACTCAGCATGCTATTCCATCCATTGCCTTTCGGCACGTCCACTCTCGCTCATCAGCTTCGGCTGCTCCATCCAGAAAGTTCCGTCAGCCGGCTACACAGCGGGCCGGCTTGAAGCTCTTCATGCAGCACGCCATCTACGCGAGAGCGCAAGTTTGCTTTGTACAGAGACTACGCCAGGTGTTGCTGTCCTCGTCCCAGGTGCATCTTTCGTGCAGCTGCTCACTCTGTGCATGCATACATGTCGGCCCAACGCCAAGTGCGTGCGAGGCTTGCCCGCTGCCGTTCAGTTGTCGCTCTTCAGTCCAAGCAGCTGCTTGATGCTGAACTTGTTGTTGCGTTTGAGCGCCTTCGCGAGCGCCTTGGCGTCCTTCTCCTCCACGGGGTTGCCGGGCAGCAGCTGCATGTGCTTCAGGGACTGGTTGGCGGAGATGGCGGCCGTGAGCGCCTGGCAGCCCGCCTTGCCGATGTTGTTGAAGGCCAGGCCCAGCTTCTTCAGACTGTTGCTGTGGCGGATGACCTGCGTGCGTCCGTGCATTTACAATTGTTTATATGACTGAACTTAAAGCCCAGCCAAGTAACACCGGTAACACATGTGCCAGGCCGTCATTGCTTGACTCTGTCTGTGCAAGCACATTTGACCTCTGCCGAATACAAGCGCAGGGAGCTGAATGCAACGCGAACGGCTGTAGCTAGTATCCGGTTACGCTGCAATGCTGACCAGCGCTACTGGCTAATGCTGCAGCGTAGTGCGGTCGTAACGGCGCATGTGTTGTGCGACGCTGGTGCTCAGCTCCTCCCGTTGCAGAAAGCTAGCATCTGCTAGCTGCCCCGTCTGCTCCGCCAAGCTTCATAAAACGCTGCCAGCCCTGACGGCGTGCTCCTCGTCATCAGACTGCATTGCGGCTCTGTGTGTGCTCCATGCGTGCTCGCACGCCTCCGCTACTTTTGACCCCGCTGGTGGCAGCCCCGACACGTTTTCCATCGCTCATCATCATCAGCCTTCACATCGACCACGCATGCAATCACCCACCTGCGCCAGTGCCATGGCACCCTGGTCGCCGATCTTGTTGTAGGCCAGCTGCAGCTGCGTGAGGCTGGGGTTGTCCTTGATGGACTCGGCCAGGAACGTGATGCCCAGGTCGGTGATGTTGTTGTCGGGTAGGTCAAGCGCCGTCACGGACTTGTTCTCGCGCAGGCCGTCGCAAATGAGCCGCAGGCCGGCGTCGCCTGCAAGGAGGCCGGCAAAAATGAACGAGTTGAAGAAGGGTTACAGGATTCATCCCTTGGCGCGGTCAAAGTCTACGAACGTAACAGGAGCTGTCACTAATGTCGTCGGACTAAGTAATCACTAACGTGTCTGCCGGTCGGGCTCTGCATGGAGTGCAGTACACCCAGCGGCGCCTGAACTAGTCCTGAATTGGCTGCCAGAAATAGAGGTGACCTTGCAATAGCCTAGCAGGTCTGCCCCTGGTCGCCGGGACGGCACCGGCTTAAGGCATTCGCTCGCGCTAATAACGGCTGCCATTGCAACCCGACGTGTGAGCACAACAGTGTTGTACTGCGCACACGTGCTTAAGCAAGCAACGCGCCTTCACCCGCCGCAAACAAACGTGATAGGCAATCACGGCGCCCAAGCACGATGCGCAGCAAGTTTGCTTTCCCGACTGGCATCGCGGCGCCGCCCCGCCCCAACCCAAGCCCTGTCTGTGCGTTCTCCAGCAAGCACGCACCGAGGTAGTTGTGTGAGAGCGAGAGCGCGCGCACGCGGGCACTGCTGCGCAGGAAGTTCGCCAGCTTCATGCAGCCCTCCGGCGAGAGCCGCATCTGCGCGTGGAACATGCACGCGCCCGGGTTCTCGCCGTTCAGGAAATTCACGAAGTCCGTAAGCTTCTCCGGCGGGGGCCCGGCCTCCGTCGGCGCGGCGGCGGCGCCGTCGGCTGCCACGGGTGCGGATGTGCTGGCGGCGGCCGCTGCCGCCGGTGACGCCGCCTTTGCCTCCGGGCTCTGCGCCTCCTCGGCCCCCGCTGCGCCCGGCTCCGTGACCGGCCCCGTGGGCACGATGAGCGACTGTGCCGCCTCCTGTACAGTACGCGACATTGGCAAGATTCGCAATGAGTACACCTGTCTGTGGCAGTGATGCTTTTGCATCCTGGTGGTGCGCGGGCGTGCCGTTGTGCGGACCCGGCTCGGCTAGTATACGTATGTTCGCATAACACACGCATAGATAGCTCCATCAGTCATCTGTTGTATACAAAGCCCAAGTCGACGGTAAGCCAGCCCCCGCTCACATGCTCAACCACACGCTCTTTTGGCGAAGGCAACGGTGCCGCGGCTGCTTGCCCGTCCGCTGCCGCCTCCGTCGCCACTGCCGCCCCGCCGGCGGATATGGCGGCCGCAGCCGATGCCACCGGTGCAGCCTTCTCGTCAATCGACAGCTGCTGCAGGTCTGGCGGCGGCGTGGTCGTGGAGGTCGACGCAACGCTGGGCTCGCCCGCAGCAGCCGAGACCGACGTGGGCGTACGCGCGGGCTCCTCTGCGCATACGTGCACGGTTCGGTTAACGGTAAGGAGTGACACACCAATGTGCACCGGCGTGTGCAGAAGCCCACCCCTGGGCATAGCTCTACCTCAATCTTTGCACAGCTGCCCTCATCTGCCCCGTGAGGACCCCCAAATCCAATGCTGCATGCCTTCCCACCACTCAACAGCACGACGACGCCTGGCCGCCCGCCCGCTCACCGTCCTCCATCACGATCATAAACTGCTTGTCGGCCGGCTGCTCCGGCGCCAGCGGCTTCGCCAGCTCCTTGAACTTGCTGGCCTCCGCCCACTTGATCGCCCCGGGCATGGGCATAAAGAACGGGTCATCGTCGTCGTCCTCCTCCTCGTCGCCCCCGGCCCCGCCCGCCCCGCCCGCCACCGGCCCCTCCTCCTCGTCGCTGTCGCTCGCCCCCACCGCGCCGCCCGCCAGCGTCTGGCTGGCGTGCAGCCGCTGCAGCGAGTTGAGCGCCAGCGTCAGCATGCTCTCCAGCTGCCGCGGCCCGCTGATGCGCGCATCCGCGATGCCGTTCTGCAACCGCTCCGCCTCCGCCGCCAGCGCCTGCAGCGAATGAGTGGCGACCGCAGGTTAGCCGACGCCAAGCCAGCGGGCGGCTGCTGGGTTCCGACTTCCGGCACATCTCCAAACGTGACTCGCCCGCCGGTATCGTCCTTATGAGTTCTAATGTATGTTTACGCTGCCCTATAGCACCCATCCAGCCTGACAAGGCACCCCCTGCCGTATGTCAATGCCCCTCCCCACCGCTCCACTGAGGCTAGAGCCGCTGTAAGCTGCTCCCAGGGCTCACCTCGTCGTCGAGCTTCTCCGTGCCGTGCACCTGCTGCAGCAGATTGCGCATGGTGTTGTCCAGGTTGGTCTCGATCACGTCGAAGTCCTGCTTCTGCGACTCCAGCTCCAGCACCTGCATGCGACAAAACCACGAGGCTCGGCCGTTGTCAGCAGCAGGGGCGGCAGCACGGTTGTCAGCAGCATGGGCTGCTTGCCCGGCCCACGTTTCCCGCTGAAATCGCTGCACCACCACAGCGCTCGCAGCCACCGGTTGCACGCAGGTGAGCCCAAAGCCCCAGCTCCGGTGCAGCCTCACCAACTTCCGCAGCTGGCTAATCAGCAGCTGCTGCTCCGAGGACAGCGCGAACTTGACGCTCAGGATGTTGCCGTGCACACGCGACAGCTCCTCCTGCACACAAGTCCCCCGCACGGCATCGTCGTTAAGGCCCGGACCAACAGGCCATGCACTGGCCGCAGGGACTGCATGCAGGTGTGGCATGCTACGTGAAAGCGTTACTGCGCCACAGTACCTTTTGGCTGCGCGGCACGGGGATTGCCCCTGACGTGAAGTTGGATGTGGCCTGCTGCACCGACTGCAGCACAGCGCGTAGCGCCATCGCCTTGTTCCCTGTGGCGATGCAAACACACAGTACGAATAGGGTCAGCACGTACGCATATGCAACAATCGTCGGGCGCTAGCGTATGCCGCGAGCGGTTCTGCACGCCCACCACCTGGCTGGCACCCGGCGTCGAACACACGCGCGGCGTCCCTAGCCTTGACTACACCCCTCCCTTTAGACAACCTGGTACCACCGCCGTGTCATAATATGCCAATTGATGTCCCAATTCGGCACAAGAATTCTACCGTGGGGCTGTACATGGCATGCAATAGGAAGTCTGCCGTGGCTCATGCGTGCAGCGCGTGCACAACCGACATGCATCATCCCAGATATCACACCGCATGTAGTACTGTTTGAGGAAAGCGCGAACAAGGTGCCAGGCGCTTTTCACTTAAGCTTCGCAGGTCAGACGACTCCATCAGAGCTACGCGTACGCGCAGAACAGTTTAATCGTGTTTCCTTGCCATCCCATGCCCTGCCTGTCGTCAGGTATCCAGCAATAGAGGAATCATCAGTCGGAGGCAAGGCCTCAAGCTCCGCCATGGCCGCCTCCGTAGACGCATTTGTACTCTGCAATGTGAGAATTGAACATGAGACAAGCTACGGCCTCAGCGGTCTCGCCAGGCACTACCCAGCGAACAGATGGCATTATACCTGGTATAGAGCCTTCGCGTCCGCCGAGAAGGCCGATTCGTATTTCTGTAGGTTGCCGCATAGCGCTTGGAGGTCCACTAGAGCGGCTCTAAAGGCCTCCGCGCTGGTCGCGAGCGCCAGCATCGGAAGCGGCAACGAGGCACTATCGCCTTCAGAGTCGTGCCCCCGACTAAAGCGATGCTTCCCTCTCTTCTTATGCCCCCTATGAACCTCTTCGTGTGTGGGTCGAGGGACTATTGTATATGGTTCTTCAGGTCCTGGTCAAAAGATTGAGCAGGGAGGAGCACGCACTTACAACAACAGCACAGACTGTTATCTGAATGTGTAGTATAGCCGAGCTTGCTGGGTATTACTGGTCGTGCGGAACGGTGACGCCAACAGGCTGAAACACCATGCAGACCCCCCAGTCACACCCCAATGCTCGCACCTGGTTGGCTCGGCGGCCTCGGCCAGATTGCAAAGGTTCATCGCCCAGAGTTCAAAACCCTTACATCATAGCAAGCATTATATATCCGCATCACACAATGCGTGCACGCATTTCGGTCCGCAAGGCACGACCCTGCTGGAGGGCCCAACACACACCGTGCCACGCCCAGCGCCGTTGCAACGGCGGACGGACGGACGGACGTGCCTCTAGTCCAATCAGCACACCCCTGTAAACATCAAATGCTCCTCCCCCAACAATGGCACTCACTTCGCCCATTGGCCTTGAGCGCGACGTTCTCGACGTGCAAATCGGCTCCTTGCCATCCGTACCATCGCCCCTGCATGACCCGCCCATGCGACGGCGCAGCTTACGCAGCCCCCGGCTTGGTGAACACGCAGTGGATGAAGACCCGCCGCAGCTCCAGCCCGCTCTTCCGGTTCCGATTGACGACCGTCACATATCTGGAGGGCGTAGACGGTGCCGGGCAGCGCGTGAGTGGGATGACAACACACGTAGCCTGGTCAACGAGTGCTGGATGCTAGGAATGTGCATGCCCGGAACCGCAAGCAACACCAAATGCCCGGGAGAAAGCCACCATGGCAACCTTGAAAGCCCTAGATCAAATGCATATAGAGACTTAAGGTCCCAACCTACTTGAGCTCTGTGATGTCAAAGCCGGCCTGTGTGGCACGAGCCGCCATGTCCTCCAGACTGAAGAAGTAAGCCATGGTGCCTGTAAGCGTAGGGTGCGCTACATGTCCATTACACACGAGGGAATGCCAATACACACCCAGAGGGTGCCAGACACGCGTGTGGGTTTCACACGGCTAAGCGATCCTGTCATCCTGGGATGCGTTTTGTGACTGCTTACAGTGCCTGCAGCGTGTGCGGGTGCATGTGGGTGTTTGTGGCGGGCCGGGGAGTTAGCACGCCAGGGCCAAATCCGTGACTCCATCTCTTGGGCAAGTACAGGGCAGCAGGCAGCGCCTTGCGCGGCTGGAGCGGACGGCGCAGACGCGTGCGCGGAAGAGAGGCGTGGGCGGCACACCCATTACACCCCCCCACACACACACACACACAAACACGCACGCAACCACAAACACACAAACTTAGTCTCACTCACACGACACATACCACACACTCTCTCATATACACGCATTAACACAAATAGCGTACACATCAAATTTAGTCACGAGCGATTGGCGCAGCCCATCGCAGTCAGACAGCGCAGCGCGCCGCATTCAAGTCCCGGCAAGCGGCCTGCGCTCACCGTCTCCGCGCTTGTACAGGTTGGGGCCCACCCACTGTTCCGGCGGGATGCGCAGCTGCGTGCTCGGGCAGCGGCAGGGGCGCGACGGCAGCAATGGCAGTGTGGGTGAGGCGTTGGACACGCGGGTCTTTTCAACGTCCAGCGTCACACACTTGCGCGCCGCCTCCAGCTAAAGGCACTCACACATGTCGCTGTTTTACAGAACCCCTGGTCATCCTGCACACTTGCACGGAATGCATGACGGGTAACCCCAGCTCCTCCTGCCTACAGGCCCACAGCCCTATAGCCCCGCCGCGCCCTCATGAACCCCGAAGACCAATCCGCAAAGCTCGCCTCCGCCGCCGCCACATTCGCCCCCGCCCCCGCCCCCGCCCTTGCCCGCGCCCCCGCCTCCACCCCTCACCCACCCACCCACCCACCCACCCACCCAACCGCCCCTCACACCCCCCACCCGCCCCTCACACACCCCCTCCCCCACCCACCCACCCGGCCCTCACCTGCACCATGTCGTACAGGCCGTGGTCGCGGATCAGCAGTCGGCCGCCTGGGGCCAGGGAGCGCCACGCGTGCTGCAGCATGACCAGCTGCGGCGGGCGGGCGGGGGCAGGGGGAGGTGGGTGGGCGTGTGAAACACACGTGGGGGTTGGGGGCCCGGGAGGCGTGGGCATCCGGCAGGGGACACTGGGGACACGATGGGACCTCAGGTCGTGAGCTCAAGCCGGACGCGGTGCACATTGCTACTCCGTTTCCCCCTTGGGTGTTGCGAAAACCACCACCACCTTCCCTGGGGCCGCCTCCACCCGGCTGGCCGCCTCCGCCCCCGCCCCCGCCCCTGCCAGGCTGCCGCCCACCTGCTGCTGGGGCGGCACCGCAGACAACGTGAACATGATGAGCAGCGCGTCCGCCGCCAGGCCGTTGAACAGGTGGGCGGCGGCGGGGTCGGTGGCGTCGGCCGGGAACACGGCCACGCGGGAGCGGTCGACGCCCTCGGCGTGCGCGGCCGCCAGCAGCTGTTCCAGACAGGTGGTGGAGATGTCTGCGGGCCGTGTGCGCAGGTGGGTGGGAGGGTTGCGCGGGCAGGTTGGAGACGAGAACGAATAACGAAATCGGCGCCCAAGATTGATGGCATCCGGATCCGGAAGAGGTCGGAAGGGTGCGAGTATGCCGTAGCTGCCAGCTCAGCCCCGCCTGCGCACCTGTGCAGGTCGTGCGCGAGCCGGGGTTTGCTTTGAGCACGGGCAGGATGGAGGAGCCGCAGCCGGCGCCTATCTCCACCACGTGTCGGCAGTCGGGGTGCGTCAGGAACGGGAACTCCAGCAGCAGGTAGCGCCGCTCCTGCGTTTGTGTGTGTGTGTGGGGGGGGGTGGACGACGGACGGTGGGGTGTGTGCGTTTGGGTGGATGGGGTGGGTGGGTAGCGGGGTGGCGGGGTGGGTGAGTCGTTGATGGGGGTGTCTGCAATCCAGCCACCAGGCAGACATTAGGGCGAAGTGGGCAACCTGCTGAGATGCCAACCGTATGCTGGTTGCAACCGCAAGGCATGCCGCTTCGTGATCCCGCTGCCAGCTTTCATCCCGCCATGGCTGACTGGTTCCGCGCCCGAGACAGGCTCAATACCAATCCCACGCACGTCATCCTGCGTGCAGATCTTCTGGCAGCGTCTCGCCTAACACCCCCACCTTGAAGAAGCGGGCCGAGGGGTGGGCCTTGTAGAACTCCTCCCACCGGTCGCCTTCGTAAGACGTGGAGGCGGCGGGCACGCCCCCGGACGCGGCACTCTCAGCCGCCGCAGCTGCGGACAAGGCGCCGCCTCCCAGGCCGGCTTGCCGGCCCTTGTTTCTCCACGACGCCGCGCCTTGAGACAACGAAGACGACGACGTCGAGGTGGCGTCCGTAGACGGCGCCGACTGGTCTTCTCGAGGCCGCTCTGCAAGCGCCACCGCTGCCGCCGCTGCCGCCTGCTGCTCTGGCCGGTGGCCATCCCCCGCTGCTGCGGCGCAAGCGGCCCCAGCAAGGCTGGCAGCGACGCGCTCGCTGGCCGTCCCCTCCTCAGCATCGCTGAACACCTGCTTGGCAGCACGCAGGGCACGGCCGGCCGCCTCCTGCGCCTCCACTATATGGCGCACCGCCGCCGCGTGCTCCTCCCAGTCGAAGTCGTGTTCATGGTACTCCGCCGCGGGGCGCGCGCCCTGCCCTACATAGCCGCTGCAGGCGACCGAGCTCCGCGCATGACACGTAGCGGGTGGCGCGACACAGCTAGCGCTGGCCATGTTGGTGGGTGCTGCGGCGCGGTGTCGATGGGCGACCGGCGCGGGGTGCCGTTGTGGCTCGGCGACAGGGGTCGCAGCGGCCGCGACAGGCGCGCTGACCCGTGTCAGCCAGGACTGCGCGCTGGATTTGGTCGATACTATTAGAGTAATAGAGCTAGGTGGTCTCGCGCTGGCTGGTGATGCAAGGGAAAAGCCGCTGCTTGAGCGCATGCTGCAAGCGTGCGTGTGCGGCGCACCGTTTGGTCCTCACCGTTGGCTGTTCGACAATAAATGAACTGCTTTTACATGCATGCGTCACATAGAGACAATGGATTCAGGCTAGTCCTGGGGCCGCGAGCGATGGGTCGGATCGATTTAGGGACTTCAGGGAGTCCAAATTGCATTATAAAACAGAAGTACTATAGCAGACATAGCTCAACAAGCATCACGTATCGTCATTTACTGTTGCCGCCCTTTCCCTGGAAGAAAACAAAACCCGAGTTGACGACGCGCAGCACGTCCTTCCACATTTAGTCGGGGATGCTCCAACACAGGCTACAAAGCAACTATCATGCCTCCTGCAGCAAACCTTGGAGCGGGCTCGGATGTCGGAGCGGTTTTGCGTTCCTCAGAGCTAGAGCAGAGCGTTGCCGGGGCAGGCTTATAGTGGTGCGCTCTGCTGAGGAGATTGCGGCGCTAACGGCGGTTGCTCATTCTGAGGCTGTTGAGCGCGAGCGGGAGCTCCTAAAAAGTCATGCAACTCCACAACTCCGCGAGAACCTTTTGAAGCACGGTGAGAGCTCTTGTGACTAGGTGCCCGTGCTTGACGCGGGGGACAAGGCAACTTTAGGTTAGGCCTGTCCCTTTGGGAGCTGTGTACGCCAGCTCCGACTCCCTGCCTTTCTCCCCCCTCCATAAGCTGCCCCCGCCCACTTGGCCGCCAGGCTTCGCGGACCAGGCGCTGCCGGAATCGCATGATGAGCTCCTGCAGCTGCTGGCGGGGGCGAACCTCAAAGCGCGCTCACAGGTGCGCGCCTGCTTGTGGCCCTCTCGTTCCACTGCAGCACCCACTCCCTTTCGATTTTATTTGATGGAACCGTCGCGCTCACATCCACCTGCACACGGTCGTAGGTGGTATCATTCCCGTTGCGCAAGACACCGCGCAGCCCGCGGGCGATCAAATCCTTTCTGGTGGCGCCCATTGGTGAGTGGATGGGATGGTGCACGTCAACACGGGTCCACGGGTCCACGCAGCCTGCCCGCGCCCTCTGGCCCCAACCCATACCGTACCCAACACAGTGCTGTGTGGCGTGGCGGACTGGGAGCCCCATCGCTGCGCCTGACAAACACCCCGCCGTCACCCGCATCCGCACCTCGCACCTCGCAACCGCACCCACTCCCGCACCCGCGCCCACACACCCCGCACCGCGCCGCACCGGCGCACCGGCGCACCGCAGATGTGGAGGACGTGGGCTTTGTGAACTTCCTGCTGGACAGCGGCAGCAGCGGGGCGCTCATCACCGGCGAGCTGCGCGACGTGCTGGGGCTCAGCCCCACCGACGGCCAGGTGCGCGTGCGTACAGAAAACACATGTGTGTGGAAAACCACATAGAAGGCAAAATTGTGCACTGCCGAGACGGGTAGGCCCTGAAGACACCGCGAGTTGGGAGAACCGACAGGAGAACGGGAGGTCGGGAGGAGGCAAAGAGCTGGGGCCCTGAGGCGGGGGCTGCGGAATGGCACTGGGGGCGCGGGGGCTGCAGCTGGTGACCGTGTGGCAAGGGCTGAGGGGCGGGAGGGTGGCAGGAGGAGGGCATCGGGCACTCGGGTTGCACCAAAGCCGCGCAGATGGTGGCACTCAGGCGCAAGGGGGGAGGCGGTGTGGGAGGGGTTCCGGGGCGGGTGCAGCGGGAGGGGACGGTGCAAACAAGCCATGCCGCATGTCACCATGCGGCGGGGCTGGCGGGGGGAGGTGCTCAAGCCTGCTGGGCGGTGGCGTGTGTGGGTCCCTTGGGCGAGTCCGGCATGTGCCCGGCGCTTCATTGTGTGTGTTGTTAGAAAACGAAACGAAAGCCCGCCCAACGACGGTACGTCACTGTGTGTGAGTACCGTATATGTATGTTTATAAAGGAAACTGTGTATGAGTATGTGTGAGTATGTGTGTTCACTGTTCAGGTGGTCAAGGGCGTGGACAGCAGCGGCCTGACGCTGCGTCAGAAGGTGAGGCTGCCGCCGCTGCGGCTGGGGCCGCAGCTGCTGGACATCCGGGACGCCTACGTCACCACCCTCAAGTCCGACCACGATATTGACGTCGGTGAGCGGCCTGAGCAGCCCTGGCGGCTACTCGGGTGATGCAGTCGTAGTTTGGGCCACAGGTGCTGGGTGCTGGAAACCGTCGCATGTGTTTCAGTGACAGGGCCAGCTGCATGTACCACCATCGCAAGGGTTTGGCTTGCAGCGGGCTCAGTGCGGGCACGCGCAGGCCGGGCTGTCTCACACACCCCCACTAACCCTGTCCTGCCTCGTCCTTGTCCGCGCCTGCTGGCGTCCTGGCCTCGTGGGTTGCGGCTGATGCGGTTGCGGCTGCGTGCTGCGTGCTGTGCGCTGTGTGCTGCTGTCAGGCGGCGTGCTGGGCCTCAACTTCCTGCGCATGTTCGAGGTGGAGATCTGCCAGGACCGGAAGCGCATGGCCTTCCACCCGCCCGGCCACATCGACAAGGGGGTGCTGGACGTGGCGGGTATGGCGGTGCTGCACTGCGACGTGCTCAAGGGTAGGCATGGTGGGGGAGGGGCGGGGTCGTAGATACCAGCCCAAACTAAACCAAACCCAATGCACAAGAGCGTGGGGGTGGGGGGGGTAGGACGGGCTGTGCTCCATGGTTGGAGGGTTGGAAGGGCAGCGTTGCCTCGGGCGGTGCGGACACCAGCGGCGCTGGAGCCCCAACCTAGCAGTATGGCCTCCCGCGCAACCCGCAACCTCAACCGCCAACCTCCCACCTCCCCCCGCACCCGCACCCACGGCGCCAGGCGGCCTGCTGGGCGTGCCCGTGTCGCTCAACGGCTCGGCCCGCTTCCCCGCCATCCTGGACCTGGGGGCTAACTTCTCCATCCTCAACTGGCCGGCGGCGGAGCTGGCGGGCGTGCGGCGCGGCGCCGACGGCGCACCCGCGGACAGCAGCATGCAGGAGGTGGGTGCGGGGGCAGCTGCCGGGGGGAGGGGGTGGGGGGGTTAACGTTGAACCAATCCCGTAAGGAAACAGTCGCGCGGCAAGGAGAACTGCAGCTGCAAAAGCGCGTCGTTGTACATCACCGTATGTAGTCGGGCGGGCTTGGGCAGTGTAGCGGCAGGTGGAAGGAGCAGTCCAGAGCAGCTCCGAAGTCATGTCAACAGTGCGAGCCGCGCGCGGACCCCGTCGCCCAACTAGTTGCAAGGTTATACTAACATACTCACCTGGATGTGAACGAGGAAGCGCCAGGTAGAAGCGTCCAGCAGCCGGGCGCGACGGACATGTGGGGGATGGCAAGGCGGCGAGTATGAGTAGAAGTCGTGGAAGTAGCGTAGCAGGGCAGTACAAGGCTATGGGATCCCGCGCGCGGCTTGACAAAGGAAGAAAGAGGGAGAAAGGAGGGAGGGCGGCAGTGTTAAGGGGTGGGGGGGGAGCGGGACTGTTGGACAGGGGCTGCGGAAGGTACGAAAGTCAGTGCCTAGCGCCGCGCCAGCTGTGAGTGGCATGCTGCTTCGTCGCAGTCCTGGTCAACTAGCACACAGCTCAGGCAACTGACGCTGCCTGCCTGCCTGCCTGCCTGTCTGCCTGCCTGCCTGCCTGCACCCGCTCTGCCCGCGCCTCGCCCCGCAGCAGGTGACCAGCATCGACGGCCAGCGCAGCAACCGCATCCGCCGCGGCTATCTGGACGTGGTGCTGGGCGGAGAGGGTGAGAGGAGGGGCGGGCCACCTGGGCGGGGTGGGGCAGGGCGGGGCAGGAAACAGAAGAGGCAGGGGCCCAGGCGAGCTTCCAGCACGTGCCAGGCTTGCGCCGCTGGCGCACCCGTGTGTGCTTGTCCCACAATTGACGTGGAACCGGAACGACCAGTCCCTCTTTATTGCAGCCATGGCCACCAACTCGCCATTCCTGGAAGCAAATTCCTGGAATCGCGCCTAACCACTTTCCCTTCCTCCCCAACCCCCACCCACACGCTCCTCTTTGCCCCCCCCCTCCACGCCCGGTCCCCGCCCAGACACGTCGTACGTGCCCAGCCGCTCCCTGGCGCTCATGGTCCGCGACATCCCCTCCTTCGCCGTGCTGGGCTTTGGCGAGTCGCCCGTCATGGTGCTGGGCTACGACCTGCTGTCCGCGGACCGCCTGGTGCTGGACCTGCGCAACCAGCGCATCTTCATAAAGTAGCGGAGGCGTGGAGGCGTGGAGGTGGAGGGAGGGAGGGAGGGAGGGAGGGGAGAGGGAGGGGGTAGGGGGAGGGGTTGTGAGGGATGGGCGGTGGCAGGCTGAGGGGCGGGTGCATGCCACAGAAGGGGCGCAAGGAGGGCGGCGAGGAAGAGGCGGCTGGAGCGTTGCGTGGTGGAGGGAGATGAGGCGCAGCGGCGCATGACTAGAGGCGGGACAAGTGTGTGGGAGCGAAGGGCTGTAGGGCTGTAAGGAGCACGTTGCGTCGGGTAACCTTGGTTCGTGTGAATGGGACGTGTGGGCCGGGCCGGGCTGTTGCAGGTTGCCTGTTACGGCGTGGAGAGCGTGCAGAGTTGAGTGCACTGCTGAGCGATTGCAAAAACACGCATTGTGCAAGGTTGTGGAAGTTGCAGGCGTGCCTCCTGGCCGGAGTCGAGGGCAAATGGAAAGAAACCGGCCCCGAGAAGAACGGTGCACTTGCGAAGGCCGCATGCAACACGAGTGAGTATTCGAGGGCGTTATCTTGCACTGCATGGCATGCTGCATGGGCATCTTGAATGCGAATAACTACAGACTGCAGATGTAGGTGAATCTGTGCTTATTGTTCAGTATCCCGTATTCAGTTTCTGGTGTTGCTGCTTAGAGCCGTAGCCATTCAAGTGCGGACACGTGCGACGTAGAGTTGGTTCTTGGTCCCAAGGCGGGCTTAGGGTCGGGATCGCCTGTACCTTTTATTGAGGTTTGTACATTACGGTAGCCATTGCGCGTGCGTTCATGTCACGTGCTGCGTATGATACGAGCGTTCAGTAACCGTATGCTACTTGTGCGACTGTGGTCGACCTGGGCATGTTGCCGTGCGGGGGCAGAGGTGCGTGTTGATGGGGTGTGGACGGTATCTACTGTGTTGGCGAAGAATGAGCATAGGTACGGACAATGCAGCAGGTAGAAGAGTCTGAAGGAGAGCTGGATGTCGACGGAATGGAGTACCGCTGGCGGAGTGGGGTCAATCATAAAGAGACGTAAAGAGTGTCCTTAAAGGGGACCAGTCCGTCGCTTCATGCCCGTGCCGTGCCGTGGCTGTCCATCGCATTCCAGCCAGCTGTCGGCAGGCTTGCCCGCACGTCAGCTATACTGTCAAGATACTTACGTATAAGCTGTTCGTAGGACGTCACAGCTTCACGAGTTGAACTCTACAAGAGAATGTGACCGAGCAAATGTCGACTCTGGAAGGCGCCGCAAAACCTCTCAACATAGCGAGGTATGCTTAAAACAAACGGCTACATGCGCAACTGGCTATGAGGCGCCGGGTGGACTGGGCGACATTTGATTTTCTTTGCGCGCAGAGCTGCAGATGCGTGCTTCGCAGACCTGCAGAACTACCTTGGACAAAATCCACATGCAGATGGTGAGCAAAGCTCGGGCAGCCAGCACCAGGTCCCAAGGCTGGCACGACCGAATTGCCGCTCTGCAAGTAGCCCAACTCCCTGCCCCCTTCCCTGCCGTCCTCCCTGCCCTGACCTCCACTTTGGACAGTCCCTGATGACATCTTGGCAAGGTAGGTCGCTGCAAAACATGGACTAGTCTAAGTGGCCTGCTTGCGGGTATCCCGTGGAGGAGGATGCCATAACCGTTTCCCTCCCCCGCGTCGTTCCCTCGCACACCTCCCCCACATCGTCGGACAGCCTGCACCTGCTGTTCGGCAAGAACTTTGCAAAGGCGCTAGAGGTGGTGGACGGCGGTGGTATCGTGTGCTTTGTGGGCGAGCACACAGGGCGCCGCGTGTACAAGGTGGGTGCGGCCAGCTGCGACCAGCAGCTACGGGTCCTGCGGCCAGCTGTGGATCCCTTCACAGCAAGTACAGCTTGACTGTGCGGCTCCGCCGTGCGCGCACATGTCAAAGAACCGCCTTCCTCCCCAACACCAACGCGGTCACCGACCCTCTCTAACGCGCACCTGCCCCTCCGCCTGCCTGCCTGCCTGCCTGCTTGCCTGCCTGGCTGGCTTCAGGTGCCGGGCCGGCGCGCAGGCGACCACTACATTGTGTTCCCCGCGCACTACTGCGCCTGCCAGTCCTTCCAGTACGACGTGGTGGGCCGCAGCGAGGCCGTGGCGGTGCGTGGCGCGGCGGCCCCGCCACAGGGGTCCGGCAGGGGTGGCGGGGCCTCGTGGCAGGGCGTGGAGGGGAAGGGGCGCGGAGCGGAGCGGAGGTGCCACCCTGGGTGTGCTTGACAGCCGCACAACCGCTGACATGGTCACAGCAGTCACACATGTCAGGAGACGTGCGACAGGGCGGTTGCGCTGCAATGCTGCCTTGGCGGGTTTGGGAAGGTGCCACCGGTATGGCGGGGGCCAGGACCGTGCTCGTGCCCCCAAAAACCCATCCACCCACCATTGCGCTGCTGCCTTGGTGTGGGTTTGGAAGACATGATCCCTCCGGCCTCACCCACTTACGCGTCCCTCCTCCTCCCGCAATGCCCCCACACACACGTGTGCAGTGCAAGCACCAGCTGGCGGCGCGGCTGGCGGGCGTGTTGGGCCGCACCTCTGTCAGCCGGGTGCCTGACTACACCATCGCCCATATGCTGCTGGAGCACTGCGCGTAGCTAGCTAGGGGCGGGGCGAAGTTCTTGTGGATGAGAAGTACAGGCCGGGACTGGGCCAAGAGCGGCAGATGCACGTACATATATGAGTGAATGAGCATTACCGTAGTGTTACAAAGGTTTCGGGAAACTAAGTTCGTGGAGAGGCCCCGAATCTGTTTCCCGAACCTATTAAATAATTATTAATGGCCCTGGCTTCCCGAAAATAAGTATCAACAGCACGAAATTTGGTTTTTCGCGGGCGCGCTCCGCGCGCCGGGGTGGGGGGTGCGGACGGGTCACAGCGGCACGCAAGGCGATGGGACCAGCGTAAATGCAGCGATTTTCGCTTAGAAATTTTCTCTACAACTTAGACACAGGGTTGCGGGCGTGGGGTGAGGGCGTGGGGTGCAGGTGGGGGTGTGCCGGTGTGGGCGTGGGGTGCCGGTGGGGGTGCGGGTGAGGGGTGCAAGCGTGGGTGCGGGCTTGGGGAGTAGGCGGGGTAAGCTGGTGGTGACTGGTGGCTCGTGGCTGGTGCTGTGTATGCACAATGGCATGAGGAGTACGCGGTTCTGGTGAATGGTACACGAGAGGCGCCCTGTCACAAGGGCCACAGGCCGTGCCGCAAGCCCATTCCGAGCGGTGCCCCGAATTATCGAATCAAGCTCGAAAATCTCCGTGGCGGGCGTCCCGAATATTTATTTTCCCGAATATTTTCATAAATGTTTTAGGCTCCCTCCCCGAAAGTATTAATCCCGAAACCTTTGTAACACTACGGTACAGGCGGTCCCTAAACGGTTTCACGAGTCACTCCCCTGACCATCACAAAAGCTGGTCTCAGGTCCTTGTGAAACGTGTTAGCGGGTTTGACCTCAATTCAGCAGTGAGACTAACAGGCTGTACTAATGTCTGCGGAGTGCCCTGCTGGACGTATGGGGCAGCAGTCATGATGTCGAGTGGGGGGCCCAAGGTTCGTGTATGTGCCTTGGTGGCGCTTTGCTTGGCTCAGTTGTTAATGTCAAGAGCTACGCGCATGATTGTAAGTCCGTAGTTGAATGACACACCTTCCGAGTTCCAGCCCCGCTGCGACCCAGCAGGCGAGCACTCGCAGCCCTCTGGTGAAGTTGCATCTCGGCAGGGGTGCGGTGTGCCCCCGCGGTCGGCCTGTTCCGTCTTCGTATATCCACATCCATCGATGCTTTATTACAAAGATCTCGGTCTGGGTGTGCTGCTTCTCGGTCGGCGGGGCAAGGGGAGGCACGTGGGGCGGTTGGCGGTTGTGGCTGTGGGGGCTCGGCCATGGGTCTCGTGCCGGCTCACACTCTTGCACAGGCAGTGTTGTAGGTCCCGCTGCAGAGTTGGCATGTACGTGGTCGTCTAAGGATATGACATGGCTAGGCCGAAGAACGTCAGAAGTGTCAACATGTCGCACGCATGTCGCATGCTGGAGCGTCCTGGGGCATTTCCCCAGCCACCCGGAGGGCTCTGGACAGGCACGAGAAGCAGCCATTCTTATGCAACCATTCGGGAAGCTTTCGGGTTCACATGCTCCGTCCTGGTGAGCGCGACTGCGTTAGCACATTTACCAATGCACGTCCGGCGCGGAACGCTCTGAGCCCCAGTCCAAAGGCTAAACGTATGCTAAGGATCAATAGTGACGTGTGAATGTGTCTAGGGATGTAGGGAATTTGCGCGGTCGCGGCACTGAGTCCGACCGATTGCAAGGTTTTTCGAATTTTTGAATTGCCAACAAATTAAAGGCTCATAACATAAACCCACAAGTGCATTGCGTACCGAAGTTACAACAATAACGGAAGCGAAATCCAGAACCTCACGAAAACGCTCGCTTCCATATTCGCTCGCAATGGACACTGCCTGTAAATGATTTTCTTTCCCCGCACCTATAACGGGCACGCCCTAGAACTGGGGAAAACTGTGCAAGACGGGCTTTGGTCTGCACGAGTTCGCGGCTCGCAAATCGCATAATTGAGGAAGTATGGCAAAACAATAAAATTGCGCTCCAGTGGCAAGCTCGCCAAACGGGCGCGACTTTGGCGGTCTGTGTAACCGGGGCTTTCCATCTCGCGAACTCGCGGGCGGCCAAACGCAGTATCCAGAGAGTACGTCAGGCCGACCCAGGGTCGTTTTCAAAGGTCCATTTTGACCATATACCCTGGCAGCATAACAAGAAAAGGTGGCTCTCCCTTGCAAGGGAAAAGTGGGCTGAGCCCACGCCACGTCCTCCGTCGGAGGCCGAAGGTTCCGATACTAGCCTCATCTCCCGGACATAGCCGGGGTCGGTTTGTGCAGGCACCGCCCGCCATATGTGCCCAGTCGCGCCCAGCTATCAAGCACTAGTGCAGCAGGCAGCAGGCCAACCAGACAGCAAGGAAAACACCCCTGCCGCTGCAGCCGACTGCCCGCTACGCCATGCTCGTCAGCACAGGTCGCTGACCAGACAACACCGGCAGGTCTCAATGTATTACAGAAATGAATGCGCACGATGCCTTAAGAGTAAAGATGCTCCATCCGGTGTGCCCGTTCCCCCAGGTAAACTAAGGCGTCGTCAAGCTCAGGGGTAGGTGCCCAAGCGTATACCACCAGTGTGACGTTGGTGCCTTGCCACACCTGGGTGTGCCCCATCGCCCATTTTGCCCCTGACGAAGTTCCAGCCCCCTCGGCGGCCCTTGCGTCCTTGCCAGGACCAGTAACCCTGGCGTCTAGCCAAAATGCCAAAATGCCAAATAGCCAAGCCTTCAAATACAACCACATCACACAGCTGAAAAGCAACTTGGCAACTCAGCTAGCCCACAGCCCCCATGTTGCGTGCGTGCCTAGGTCCTCGCTGGCCATCAGGGATTCCTACAGGGTCACCCGTGGTTCCCCATGAATTCCACGCATCAAGCCATGTGAGCCTAGCTCGGGCTCACACGCGCCCGGCTCCCTCACGTGCCACTCGCCACGCCGTGCACCATGCACGATGCTATGTCTATGTGTCTACTCTGCCCGCACACGCCCTAGGGTCCGGTACTCCGGGTACGCAGCTCTGAAGCCCAGCGCCCGGGCCAGCGGCGGCTCCAGTACCTTGATGACGCCCCACACCGGCCGAGGGATGAAGGTGGGCGTGAGCTGCAATATGCATGTGGGCACACGGGTAGGTGCGTGGGAGGGGCCGACAGCAAAGTCATTGACACGGGATCCTGGCATGCATGCACCTGGTCCTGTTTAGGCAGTTTAGCATCCATAGTCAGGGCGGCACGCAGCCACGCAAACACGCACACAGCCATGCACCTTGTAATGGACGAATAGCAGCAGCATCTGCAGCGGGTTGATTCGGTCCATGCCGCCGTACAGGTTTGACACGCCCGCCAGGTTCTCAAAGAACGCTTCGGTAGCCACCGAGCCCGGGCTCAGCGTGCAGTTCACCACCAGGGCCGGCCGCTGTGGCCCCTGCCCCGCCGCGTTCCAGAACGTGTGGATGACGCCTGTTGGCATGTTTGGCATTGGAAGCGCGAGTAAGACCAGGGCGTACAGCAGGCGAACTGATACCAAGGAAGACTCCTTGAGCTCGGGCGTGCAGAGGAGCGCAGAAGCCCATCTCTGACCAACGACTGAATGGGGGTAGCAGCCGCAAGCAACCTGAGCAAACCGCAGGGGGCCCTCACTGGCAGGCCCGCCCGGCAGGTACGCCTACAGCAGCCTCTTGCAACAACCCTGCATGCATGCACCCACCTGCAGGTATGGTGACGCTCTGCCCCACGTGCAGCTCCGACTGCTGTCCCGCCACCACCGCGCCCATCACACCCGACAACACCGTGAACGTCTCGGCCTGCAAGTTTATGGGGTGGGGCCGTGGGGGAGGCCGGGACAGCTAATTCGCAGGTACGTGCACGTAGGAGTAGGTAGGGGCCCGACCAGGGCCCTGGGGCATGAAAGGGTCCTTCTCATGCGCAGCGACACCCAACGCCGATGCGAGTCACCTGCTCGTCATGCGCATGGAGAGGCGGCGACCCGGGCCATAGCGGGAAAAAGCCCTTCGCTGTGGCCTCGACGCGAATTTCGACCGTCCAGTACGCCCCTCCAGTGTCCGCGCTCCGCTCCAGAACCGTGTAGCTGTCGTGTTTGTGTGCACATTGCAAGAGTTAGAGCCGGTGAAAGACCGCGACAAACGCTTTCTGCCAGCACAGAAAGCACAGGTGCGCTATGGCTCCGCCATTGGGGAAAACCGGGGCGCACCTTGTGCCAGTATGGTCCGGCGAGTCCCAGACGGTCTCAAGCTTGGTTTGTGGGGTGCGAGCAATATGCGTCACGCTGTGTCGACTGTATCCGAGCGCGAGCGCGAGCGCGAGGGTCGCAAGCGCAGGGAAGGACAGCCCCATTTGCTTGCCACTTGAAATCTTATAATAGAAACATGTACAATATTGAAAACACGCGTGGCGGAGAAGTCCCGGAAAACAGGAAGTTTACAGGATCGAACACGGGGCTGACAGTGACAGGACGCTTTTATTATTATTATTATTCTTGCGCTGTTTCGGTCAGGGCACCGAAATCGTCGGATATAAACAATGGTATGAAAACACGAGTGGCAGACATGTACTGGAAAATACAAGGTTACCTTTGCTGCGCTGTTTCGGTAAGCTTTGGTCACGGGAGGCTTTCACTTATGTTGGTCAGCAAATCCGCATTCTGCACCCCTGCAATTAACCTTCTATAATGTCATCGATTCCAGGGTGCCCTCGGACCAACCGCAGCTCCCTGGCAACCACCCGTAGTCCCCCTGACACCAACCGCCGCTGCCCCGCACCCCACGCAACTTTCAGGAGAGCGGCACTTACGTTGCGTTACAACACGATATACGTCTTCTTACATTGACATGCGCGTCCAGAAATGCGCAATCGGTGCACATGCGCGCGTGTGTTCGCAGTTTCATTTCTCCACCAGGAACAGAGCCACCGACCTTCGAGACGCGCGCAAGCGCGCCACCCGGCCGCCCCAGCGAGGCTAGCTACCCACCCACAACCGTGCCCCCAGCGCAAACACCTCGTGCTCTGTACTTTGCGGCTGACCCTCTGCCGCTGCACAGTCGTGACACCAGCTTATTCACAACGGAAATAGAAAAAAGGATGCGCGAATGGAAGATCAAGTTGTTTCTCCTGGAGATCCATACCCCCTCCACCACAGCCACACCTAGCCCCATGCTGCATCGTTGCTACGCCAACCGTCTTCCTCCACACAGTTGCGACGGGAGGATGGTTTGTCCCCCCCAAAAATGGGCTGAGCAAATAGCACACGGCAGTTGTCGAGGAAAAGTAGCACACGCGTTACCTGCAACAAGGAGGTGGCTGCCTTAGGGAGGCAGGACTCGAAAACGTCGCGAAAGGACAAGAAAAAATATCATAGCCAGGACACAAAAGAACATCAGAATCTAAGGTTGCTCAGCGGCCGAAAGCAGCCCACACCCCCAGCCCACCGGCACAGACCGGCACTGCCACCTGCTCCTCGCCGTCCCAAAGCAAGCCGCTGATATCGTAGTGGCCTGGTGACGCGTGTGATCGTGTCCACCCCCCATCACCACTACCACACCCGCACCTCTGTAATGGTCTTTGCACGCATCTTGCCTCCTTGGCATTCCATGTCAACGCCCTTCCTTGCGGTTCCATGGGTGTGACTAAAGAAATATTACTCTATTTTGCAACCCCGGACAACCCTTGAGTCGGAGCGCCTGCTTACCCACCTCTTCAACGCACGACGCGCAGCCCTCATTTGTACCCTGCACTGCCGCCCCCCACCAACATGCGCATACCGTATGTTCACAGATGTTCACAGCAGTTCACAGCCACACACAAGCGAGCGCCACGCTGCTATAGCTGGTTCGTTCCATGCGCATCACCACCCGCACGTGCACCCACGTCGGGACTTCAGCACAAACACTGGCACAACTGCCGCTGCCGCCGCCCGTGGTGCCAGTTTCCTAAGCGATTGGCGTGCGCCGTAAGTACGTAACAAAATTACTAAGTCATGTGCACTGTGACATGAGGTATGTGGGCAAGATTATGTGGGCGCGCTACGTCCTCTTTTGTCACGCTCAATGTGCCATGGATCATGCAACACATCCCACGGTGGGCTGTGTTCCTAAGTCAAGAGACTATTCACTGCTACGCTTGCAGAAAGCAAACCAGAAAGCACAAAAAGATATGTACAAACGACACGCCTAACGCAGGTCAGGTAATCGCATTAGGCATGAAAACAGGCATACCAAGATCACGAAACCCGCTCGGGCTCGGGATAGCGCAGGTGTGTGCATGGTCACGGCGATGTCACCCCTTGCTGCCTTTACCTTCCTTGCCACCCTACGGCTAGCCCGCCGCCTGCAAGTTGTATAGCCCTGTGTGCCAGCAATTCATGCGGCGAACAACATGCCAGTCACTTATTCCTGCTGCCTACCTTCCCGCCGCCAGCCCGCGGCTGCCCAACCATCCAACGCTGTCCCGACCCACAAGCACCCGCCAGTGCACACCACGCGTGCCAGCAGGCGGGTGCGCCGCCAGCCCCAAACGTCCCTTGCTTGCATGCCCAAGGACTCTCATGCGAAGCCGCAGCCCGGGCCGCCACCACATGCGTGTGCCATCACGGTGTGCCTCTGCGGCCCGACCATCATCACATGCTGTGCAGGCGGGGCCTGCCGGCACCTGCACCTGCACCGGCCTCGGTCATGTCTATGTCTGTGTCCGTTGCCCCCTCACCAAGCAGCAGACCCGAGCCGGGGGCGCCCTGGGAGGCCGCGTAGGACACCTGCTGCTGCAGCTGAGGCGCCGACGGCTGGTGCTGGTGCTGGTGCTGGTGTTGCTGGTGTTGCTGCAGGTGTTGGTACTGGAGTAGCTGCTGTTGCGGCGGCGGCATCGGCGGCAGCTGCAACTGCTGGTGTTGGTGCTGGTGCTGGTGCTGCTGCACGCCCACGGCCACAACAGTCTGCTGCTCGCTGCCGCCGCCGCCACTGCCACGAGTGGGGTCTACAGCACCGGAGGGCCACCACTGCAGCTGCTGCAGCTCCTGCTGCTGCTGGTTCTGCTGTTCCTGCTGCGACTGGTGGTCCGAGCTGCCGGCAGGCTGGTGCTGCTGGTGTTGGTGCTGCTGCTGAGCCTGCGTTTGCTGCTGGTGCTGCTGCTGGTTCTGCCGTAGCAGGGACAAGTGGTACTCCTCATCCAGCAGCTGCAGCCCTCGAGGGCTCTGAGGTTGAAGCAGCGGGTGCTGCGGCGGCGGCTGCATGTGCGACATCTGCTGTTGTTGGTGTTGTTGTTGTTGTTGTTGGTGGTGGTGGTGATGGTATTGGCTGTAGCCGTAGCCATGTCCGGCAACAGCCCCTACAACCGCGCTGTGGGCCTGCTGCTGCTGCTGCTGCTGCTGTGAGCTTGCCCCGGTGCCTGCACCGGGCGTGGGCATCGGGGGGAGCGGCAGCGGCACCTGCTGCGGAAAGGCACCACCGCCACCACCGCCGCCGCCACCCCAGCGCCAACTGGTTGCCTCGGGCGTCATCGCCGCCATGGACCTGCCGCCGGCCCCTCCGGCCCCGCTGCCGCCGCCACCGCCACCGCTGACGCCGCCGCCACCTTGCTCACCTGCAGACGCCCATGCCTGCAGCTGCTGCTGCTGCGGCGGCGGCGGCGGCGGCTGCAGCTGCTGGGGCTGTGGGGGTGGCTGGGGCGTCTGGCCGCCGCCGGCGTAGCTGGCACGCCGCTGCGCGGCAACCAGGAGCGACGGCGCGCCTGCGGCAGCACCGCCGCCACTGCCACCGCCACCACCGCCGCTCTCATTGGAGTTGCCGGCGGCGAGCAAGTGGTTGCTGCTGCGCTCACTGCTGCCCGCGCCATCGTCAGCAGCAGCCATACCAAACACCGGGCCCGGGGCGGCGGCGGCGGCGGGCGCGGCGGCAGCGCTGGCGGCGGCTGGGAGCGAGGCCAGCTGCACACTGCGTGCACGGCTCGGGCTCCCAGGGCCGCCGGGGCCGCCGGGGCCGCTGGCGGGGCCGCCGGCAGCAGGAGCGGCTGCGTTGGCATTGCTGCCCGTCGACGGCGACCTGGTGGCACGAGCGAGGTAATTCAGAGTCGTCACGACGGGGCCCATGCCTGAGGACGGCCTCGCAGGCGCCGCCGGCAGCCCCGCAGTGCCGCCGCCACCGGCGGCGGCGGCGGCGGCGGCGGCGGCGGCGGCGCCGCCGCCGCCGGGCACGGCGCCGCAAGAGGTGTTCATGCCCGCGCTGTTGGTGGTGACGGTGAACAGGGGCGGCGGCGTGTGCGGCAGCAGCAGCTGCTCCAATGCGGCCGCGGACGCGGACGCAGCTGAGCCGGAGCGTGTGGACCGAGTGCCCCGACGGGTCAGCGGCGGCGGCGGCGGCGCTGCCGCCTGCAGCTGGCCTGCCGGCGCATGCGCTGCAGCGTCGCCGCCGCCAGCGCCGCCGCCAGCGCCGCCGCCAGCGCTGCCGCCGTCACCGGCGCTGCCGCCGCTGGTGACTGCCGCGACCACGTCTGGTGTGAGTCCGGTGAAGGTGATGGCCGTGGACGTGACAACGGGGCGGACGGGGCCCGGCGTCGCAAACGCCGCCACACCTGGCAGCAGCTGCTGCTGCTGCTGCTGGTCCTGCTTGTGGTGCTTGCGCAGGCGCGGCGGCAGCGGACTGGCCGGCTCCTCAAGTCCCCCGCCGCCGCCACTGCCATTGTCGCCGGCGCCCACGCCACCCGCAGCAGTTGTCCACACGACCTCGCCAGGGGCACTCACGGCACGAGTCATGATCGTCATGCCCAGCGGCGGCGCGCGGCGGCCTAGGTCGGCGACCGCTGTCTCCGGCAGCTGCAACGCTGCCGCCGCGCCGCCGCTCCTACCGCCGCCGCGGCCTCTGCGCCCGCCCGCCGCCCCGCCCCTGCGGCCGGAGGCCGCAGCGGGCGCGGCGGCTGGTACGGCGGCGGGCGGCGCCGCCGCCGCCCCGGCCGCCGCTGCAGCGGCCGCCGCCGCCACCACTGCCTCCTGACGCTGCCTGCCCTCCTCCGCCAGCTGCTTCATCACCTGCTCATACAGGTGATTGGGCTCCTCGGGATCCGGATTCGGGTCGGCATCTGGGTCCGCATCACGGTCCGCCGCCGCATCCATCCTCTCCGCGCCTCCCACGCCGCCTCCCTCGCCGTCACCATTCTGGCCGGCCTCAGCATTCGCCGCCTCAGCATTCGCCGCCACCTCCGCCGCCGCCTTCCTGCCCTGCTGCTGCTGCTGCTGCTGCTGCTCCTCCTGGCGGCGCAGGTCCTCATCCAGGCGCTGCAGGCTGTTGAGGGACAAGCCCTCGCGTGTCGCCGGCTGCAGCCGGTCCACGGATATCACTGCGAGCGTTGGTAGGTGGTAGGTGGTTGCTAGGTGGTTGCTAAGTGGTTGGTAGGTGGTTGCTAGGTGGTTGGGCGGTGGTGAGTGTGATCGGCCGACACGCTCACGCCGCCATCATGCCCGCTGTACTCCCCGCACCGCCCCCGCCCCTCGATAAGCCCCAACACTCACACGTGCCGTCCGGGTCCAGGTAGGTGGCTGGGTTGAAGTTGGTGAGGGCGCGGTGCACGCCGCGGCGGCGCAGCGCGGCGTAGTCGTAGGCGGCGGCGGCGGCGGTCTCCTCCGTGAACTCACCCAGCAGCTGTGAAGGGTGGGGACAGGGCAGGGAAGGGGTTATAAATACCAGCCCAAACTAAACCAAACCAAGCTAAAACGAGCGGAGCACAGGAAGAGGCGTTGGTTAGGGGAGGGGAGGATGGGTGGGTAGGGGAACGTGGGCAGGGGGGCGGGGACGTTGGGGTTAGGGCGCAAGGGGTAGGGCGTGGATGCAGGGCGTGGGGTAGGTAAGCGGGTTTGCAAGTTCCAGGGGCTAGGTTGCGGAGTGCAGGGTGCTGGGTGGTGCAGGGGTGCGGGGTGGTGATGGGTGCGGCGCCTGCTCTGACGCGTGTAATTGTGTAAAGCATGGGGCTGCGGGCTGAGAGTGAAAGCACCCGCCTCATCAGCATCATGACGCACCAGGTACTGGTTGGCGCCGAGGTGGATGCGCGCCTCCCACCGCTCCTGCAGCCGGCGCACACACACGAACGCATGCACACACACGGGGAGGGGGAAGAGGTTGTGCAACCCAGCCAGGGGCGACAGTTGCAAGCGAGGATGTGGGTGCACGCGGAGCGTGTCTAGGCATGAACAACCAGATGGCTGCGGTGCTGGCATGGCTCCCGCGGCGCACTGACTCCCCCTCCTCCTCTCCCGCCAGCCCCTAGCGCCCCCTTCCGACCTCCGCCCGGCCTTCTCACCGCCAGGTTGTGTCGGGTGACTCCGCGGTAGGCGGATGCGCCCCTGCCGCCCACGGCCGCGGTGGAGCGGCGGCGCAGCAGCGCCACCACGCCGTCCTTGTCCAGCGTGGACAGCTCGGCACGCCGGCAGTCGTAGTGCTCCTTGGGGAACTGCAGGGGGGGAGGTGGATCGTGAGTAGCAGACCAAACTAAAGCAAAGCAAGCCAAACTAGCGGGAAGGAGGGGTGGATGCATGTGGCCGTGAACATGTCGGGTGAGATGAGGCTCAGAAGCCCCAAAGCCATCTCGCTCAATGCAAGGGGGGTGCGGGGATTCTCTTGTGTGTTTCAACACAGGCGCAATATGTCGAAGCCACCCAGCCACCCATACCGTACACATACAGACACACACAGACGCACACAGGCCGCATCTCACACACACACACACACACACACACGCGCGCGCGCGCGCGCGAACCCACGTTGAGTGTGGCCGCCTCGCCCCAGTAGACCAGCGCCGCCATGTCGTACGCCTCCGCCGCATCCAGCTCCGTCAGGTAGCCGCCCAGGTACACCTGAGGAGGAGGGGTGTGGGGGGAGGAGGGGGAGCGGGAGGCGGAGGGGAGGCACGTGTCGTGTAAGGGCAAAACCACAACGCGTGCACACACACACGCGCGCGCACGCACACAATCGAGGTTTCATTATCTGGTTCGGCGAGTATTGTGATGAGACTCTCAAGCGCTAGCGAGCGAGCGAGCGCGCTTTGTATTTCATTCCCCCTGAGCACACAGACGCACTTGCACACACACACGCACACACACACACACACACACACACACACACACACACACACACACACACACACACACACACACACACACACACACACACACACACACACACACACACACACACACACACACACACACAGAGCCCCTACACACACAGCCCTACCTACACACACAGCGCCCCTACACACACACAGCGCCCCTACATACACACACAGCCCCTACACACACAGCCCCTCACACGCACCTGCTTGCCGCGCGACCTGCCTCCCGGTGATGTTTTCTTCCTCGCCACCGACGAGTCCCACAGGTGCGCCTCCCATTTGCCCGTCCAGCGGTGCCTGGGGGTGGGCGGGTGAGGAGAGTGGGCGGGGGGCGGGCGGGTTGAGACGAGGTTGGGTTGGTGGGAATGGGCAAGGGCTGGTGTGGGCACCGGCGCGATAGGGCAGGCAGGCAGGCGGGTTATGAATGGCGGTATGCAACACATTCACACACGCACGCACACACACACAAACAAACACATTCTCACATACACACGTTTACAGCGCGCACTCACTTGGTGACGCCGCGGTAAGCCGAGGTACCCGTCTTCTTCACACGCGTCTGCGGCGGCGGCAGCGGCAGCGGCACCGCGCGGGCGGCGCCGCCCTTGGGCTGCCGCGGCCGCCGGCCGCCGCCGCCCCTGCCGCCACCACCGCCGGCCGCGTCGCGTGCCGGCACGTACCCGTCCTCCTCCGCATTGTAATCCTCATCATTCACGTCGTCCTGTTCCTCATAATCCTCCTCCTCCTCGTAATCCTCCTCGCCCTCATCATACTCCTCCTCATACCCGTACTCGTACCCAGCACGGCCCGCGCCAGGGCCGCCGTACAACACAACAGCATCGCTGACGGCGCCGCCGCCGCCGCCGCCGCCGCCGCCGCCACGGGCCCGATCAGGCACAAAGTCGGGATCGCCGTCGTAGTCACCCGCGCCGGAGCGCCGCCGGCGACGGCTGCCCGGCGGCGGCCGGGCGGCGGCGCCCGCCGCCGCCGCCGCCGCCACGGCGCCCGACGGCACGGGCGCGCTGGCGCGACGCGAGATACGCGGCTGCTGGTGCTGGTGCTGCTGTTGATGCTGCTGTTGGTGATTGTGCTGTTGCTGCTGGTGTTGGTGCTGCTGGTGTTGGTGTTGCTGGTGTTGGGGCTGGTGTTGGTGGATATCGCTGTGGAGCTCGGCAAGGGGACGGCGCTGGCGCTCGCCGCTGCCGCCACTGCCGCCGCCGCCGCCGCCGCCTACGAGGTTGCTGGCAGCTGACTGGGTGCTGCCGTTGGGGCTGCCGGGCCGCTCCAACTCACTGACGCCGCCGCCGCCGCCGCCGCCGCCGCCGCCGCCGTTACTGGTCCGTATGGTGGCGCCGGGGTAAGAGGCGCGGCCCTGCTGCAGAGGCTGGTACTGCACGAGGGCGTTGGGCTGTGCGGGGGCGGCGGCGGGGTAGCCGTGGGCACCACGGCCGCCGCCAGCCGGCGCGCCGCCGCCGCCGGCAGCGGCAGCGGCAGCGGCAGCGGCGGCGGCGGCGGCGGCGGCGGCGGCGGCGTCACCAGGCGGGCCCATTGCGAAGAGGGGCACCATGGGAGGGACCATGGGGACCATGGGGCCAAGGGGCGGGGAGGGGCCGTGGGGCCGCCTCAGGCCCCGCACCTGCTCCTGCTGCTGGTGGTGCTGGTGGTGCTGATGTTGGTGCTGGTGCTGCGGTTGGTGCGGTTGGTGCGGTGGGTGCTGATGGTGATGCTGGTGGTAGTGGGGTGCCGTATGTTGGGGCTGGTGGTGGTGGTGGTGGTGCGTGTACTCGTACACGCCGCCGTGGGGGTAGGGCGGCGGCTGGTAGTGCGGGTGTGGCGGTGGTGGTGGATGTGGCATCTGGTGTTGGTGCGGGTACGGGTGCGGGTGGTAATGCTGGTGCTGGTGTTGGGCGTGGTGATGGGGGCACTCGGGTGCATGCTGGCCGTTGGATGGCATGAACACGCGGTACGGGCCGCCTCCGCCGCTGCCGGCGTCACCGCTGCCGCCGTCAGAGCTGTGCGCATAAGCAGCCGGAGGAGCAGCAGGCGTCGCAAAGCCCCGGAACGTAGTGGGCGCGCCTGGCGGGCCGCGACCATCCTCAGAACCGCCGCCGCCGCCAGCGGCGGCGGCGCCGCGGCCGAGTGGCGGCGGCGGCGGCGGCGGGCTGCCCACTGCCAGGAAGTGTACGGGGCTGGGCGGCGCGGAGCCGTGGAAGGGGTGCGTGTGCGGCTGGTGCGTGTGATGATTGTGCTGGAGGGCCCCGTGGCTGGGCGCGTGCTGAGGATGCTGAGGGTGCTGAGGGTAGGGCAGGTCATGGTAGGGGTGCTGGGTCTGGGTCTGGGGCTGCTGTGTGACGCCCGCCGCGGACTCAGCAAGCCAGTTTGCGGGCGGCGGCGGCGCAGCCGCCGCGGCGGCCGCTGCAGCGGCTACGGCGGCGGCACCGCCGCCGGCGGCCGTGCTGCTGACACTGCCGCCGCGGCTGGCGTCACCTCCGCCACCACCCGCACCCGCACCGGCGGCGGCGGTGCCGTAGTAGCGCTGCTGGTGGGCCTGAGGCGGGTGCGACACACCGCTCATGTCCTCGGCCTGCTGACAGCCGCCGCCGCCGCCGCCGCCAGGGCCGCCGCCGCCAGCAGGGCCGCCGCCGCCAACCAGCATTGAATCGACGTCCATCGCGGTATCGCCGCCAGTGGCGACGCCAGCGGCGGCGCCACCGTTGCCGCCGCCGCCGCCGCCGCTGGCGGCGGCAGGTCCTGCACTGCCCAAGCTGGCGTAGCGGGTGGCGGCAGGCTGCTCGTACACCTGACCGCTGTAACCGCCGCCGTACCCGCCAGCGCCGTACGGGTGCTGCTGGTGCGGGTGGTACGGCTGGGCCTGCTGCTGCGGGTGCGGTTGCGGCTGGTAGTGCTGGTGGTGCTGGTGATGGTGCGGCGGTGGCGGCAACTGGGGAGTCTGGCGGCCGCTGTTAAAGGCAAAGTCCAGGTTGTTGGGTCCGACTGGTTCCGGGCCGCCGACGCCGCTGGGAGCGGCGCCGCCGCCGCTGCCGCCAAAGCGGATGAGCCAGGATGCAAAGCCGGGATCTGACGCGTCGCCCTCGCTGCCACCAGCACCGCCGGCACTGCCGCCGCCGCCGCCGCCTGGGCCAAAGCTCGGGCCCTGCGTGCCCCACACGGGCTCCGAGTAGCGGCGCGTGACGGTGCCGGCGGGTGCGGCGGCGTGCGGCTGCTGCTGGAAGTGGTACTGCGGGTGCGGGTGCTGCTGGTGCTGCTGGTGCTGCTGGTGGGGGTGCTGGTTAGGGTGCTGGTGGGGTTGGTGGGGTTGGTGGGGGTGCTGGTGGGAATGGTGAGAAGGAGGTGACATGGGCTGTTGCCCGCCGTCGGCCTCACCACCACCCGCGGTGACAGTCACAACCAGCGAACGCGTATCAGCGCCGCCAGCGGCCGCGGCCTCTGCCTGCGCCGCCGCCGCCATCGTTTGCTGCTGCTGGTACTGCTGCTGCTGGTGTGTCGCTGACGCCGTTGGCGTGGCCGGTGCGGCGGTTTGCTGGTGCGCCGAACGCGGCTGCTGGAACAGAGGCGGCGGGTTGAGGTAGGCGGGCGGCGACCGGGGCGGTGGCACCTGCTGCTGCTGCGCCTGCTGCTGTTGCGGCGGCTTTGCGTTGAGGCTCGTGAAATGCAGCCCACCGCCAGTGGCCGTGGCGAAGGGCGTCGCTGGGGCCCCCTGTGAGCCGCCGGCGCTGCTGGCAAGCTGGGTGTCTTGCTGTGTGGCCGCCTCGCTGTGCGCCGGCAGCGTCAGCTGCGACTGCTGCGGCTGTTGGGATTGCGGCGGCGGCAGCAGCGGCATCGGCGGCGGCAGCCCCATCGACGGGACCACGGACGGGGCCATGATGGAGCGCGGGCTCAACGGCCGCGGCGCGCCGCCCTCCGAGCCGCGACCTGGCTGGCCTTGGGATGCGGGCGGCTCCATTGGTGGAGTCGGATGGGGTCTTGGAGGTGTGGCCGAGCAGGCAACGATGGCGCGGGGTCGCGTCAATGGATGGATGGCGAGGATGTCGAGCTTGAGCGAGCCTGAGGCGACAGGGAAAGGGTTGTACACACAGCAACCGCTTACATCCCGTATACCATTTGCTTGAGCCTGCTGGCAGAGCGCGCGCGCGATCGCGAGCCGACAGCCAACGCCATCGCGAGCACGAATGGAGATGGCCCTTCGCCGCGCGGGCCCGACCCCCCCCCCCCCCCGCCGGTTCAACCGTGCAATACAATGAGCGACATAGGCCCTGAGAAGCACCTGAAGCACTACGGGTGAAACTCAGCGAGTGACCGCCGCGGCGCGAACCCCATCGACACGACCTGATGTCGCCGCTGGCGCACCGCGGACGGCCTGGCCTTGCCAACCCTCCCTTGCACAAGCATCAAGAGACCACACAAAGCACTTACGCGGTGCCTAGTAGGCGAGGGGCACATCCGCGGCGTCGCGCAGAACGCTGATGTTGATGGCTGGCATCACCAACTTGGGCTGCGTTTGCAGCCAGAGGGTACCGCGCGTATAGTGTCACAGGTTGTCTGTGTGCAGTAAGTTGCAAGTCTGTACTGAGCGCGCGCTGAAGGGCTGACCGCAAGTCCGGCAGCCTCCCGATTCCGCTGCGGCACTTGCCGTGAAACCGGAAGCTCCTTTCAGGCCCCGCGACACGACCGCTGCCACGCGCACGCACGCACGCACGGGCACTGGAATGCTCTACACGGCTACCTGGCTGACTCCGGTGTTGAGTACAGATAATCATACAATCATCGGGTGGAGTTCAGATGAGGCCCACTCGAACTCTGCGGTTCGCGGCGGTTGGTCGCATTCTTACCCAACGTCGCGTCACTCGTACACCACTGCCATGTGCTAATTGCGCCACACGCTTTCTGGGGCGGGGTTGTTAGTACGCCCAGCCGCGACTGACCCCGCTTCCTTGCCTCGAGGCTCTTCACCTCCCAACAAGCGGCCTGAGCTCAAGAATGCTGCAAGCTGCCTGTGCCGCAACAGCAGCTGGTGCTGTTAGGACTGCTGCGTACTGCTGCTGCCGCTGCCGCTGTGATGCTACGAGGTGGCCGCTCTCAGGCGGGCCCCACCACCCGCGGCGTGCCCACCCTCATTTGCCCGCTCTCTGCCCCGAGCGCCGCACGCTGTGAGACCCACCTGACTTGCGCCTGGGCAAGGGAAGGAGCGTGCGAGCCGGCGGCAGGGCGAGGGCCGTCCCGGCAAGCCTTCCGTACCATCATCAGCAGGCTCTGTGTGGTCGTGCTGTTGACGCAGGCTCTCTTACTCAACCTCTCACTGGGAGTCTGCAGCAGCACGGCGCCACGCGAATGATTCCCATCATGGGGAAGAAGGGGCAACGGGGCTGTCGCGATGCAGGTGGATGCAGAGACGGCATGTGCATGCTGCAACACTGCGGCACAGGCTTCCACAATCCTTGCGCAGAGCCTGCACGGCCGCCCGCACGCTCAGCTAGCCGCTGCAAGCCCCGCTTGCCAGAGTTGCCACACGCCCCAAACCTTCCCTTCGTGCTATCTGCTCCCAATACCCAAGCAGTGCAACTGCATGGGGTTGCGAGGAAACCCTTTGCCCGTGGGTTGGTTGCGTTGTGGGTCGCGCGTGGCATGCTGGGTTGGGGCACGCGTGTTGTTCCTGGAGCTTAGGTTGCGGGTCACGACCACACAACTGCTTCATGTTCGAGTGGACGCACCTGTGTCTGCGCCAGCCCATTGTATGTACACTGGGGCTCGTATGAACCAGGGGCAGGCAGGCGGGCACTCCGCAGGTTTCTGCGGGGCCGCCATGCCTGCCCTGTCCACCAAAGCGTCAGCCTGCCAGGATGCTCTCCACGAGCTTTGCGCGGCTCCACGATGACCATAATCACTCCAGAAATCCAGGTGCATCTCCGCAGGCAGGCGCACGGGACTCGGTGCTGGAGCGAGAGTAGGGACGACACGCGTGCCAGTCCTTGCCGAAGGCAACGGGGGCTGACAGTCCGGCATAAATATGTATCAATTACAACTGGCTGTGTGTTTTCACCAGCTAGAATCGGTGCCGAACCTGGCGAGTGCGGTCCCGGCTGGCAATTGACTCGCGCGCCTGTCATCTGGTTGAGCGACCATATAAAATACTTCATTTTCTATCATTGTCCTGCCTGTGCGGGGAACCCACCAGCGTTCAAGTTGGCTCTGGATCCTGACGAAGATTGGACCCCTTAAGTTTGGCGGGGCCTTCAAATTATGCAGTCCTAATGCTATCTGCTCGCTTCATAGTTCCTTTGCTTCCTCTGTCATATCGCTACCTGTCCAGAAATATGGAGGTCCTGAAGGAGAACGTTCCTCGTGCGCACGATATGGCTATGAGCGCTGAGAAGCCTCCCGCCAAGCTGGCACGCGTGGATTTTGAGGAGAAGCTGCTGGTGAAGAAGTTGAACGACAAGGCGACGCTGCCCAAGCGCGGCTCGGCAGGCGCGGCGGGCTACGACCTCGCCAGGTGCGCATTCAAGCGCGTGTGCGGCCCAAAACGCGCAAACGGCCCGGGGTGAATAATCTGTGCTGATGTGCATATGTGCTGTTGTTTCGCGCCGCAGCGCTGAGGACACCGTCATTCCCGCCAAGGGCAAGGGCATCGTGAAGACGGGCCTGTCCATCCGCTGCCCCAAGGGCACTTACGGCCGTGTGGCGCCCCGCTCCGGCCTGGCGGTGAAGAACTTCATCGACACCGGCGCCGGCGTCGTGGACGAGGACTACCGCGGCGAGGTTGGCGTCGTGCTGTTCAACCACTCGGACGTCGACTTCGTGGGTGAGTGCAGCAGCGCTTGGCTGAGGGCGCCGGCAGCCTTGGGCTAGGCACTGCAACGTAGCCAGAGCCCGGTAGCGAACCTGTGACATGGTGGCCCCTTTGCGCTGGTATGCGCCTCAAGCCAACCTCAGCTTATACATCACACAGCGCGCACCAGCCCCTTCCGCCCTCCTTCCTCCGCCTCTTACTCTGTCACTGATTCTTACTCCTGCCCGCCTCCCTTGTTCTGCCCCTCTCGCCCCTCTCGCCCCCCGCCTGCAGTCAAGGTGGGCGACCGTGTGGCTCAGCTGGTGCTGGAGCGCATCGCCACACCCGACGTGGAGGAGGTGGAGGAGCTGGACGCAACAGACCGCGGCGCCAACGGCTACGGCTCCACAGGCGTGGCCAAGGCCTAATTGAGTAGCTCGTGAAGAGTACCAAGGGGTTAGCTCTTGGAAGAGCATAGAGCAGACATGGGCGGCATGCAGCTGACGGCGTGCAGTGCAGCAGCGGCGACACAGAAAAGCCTGAAGCAGGTGGTGCGCGAAGGCATTGCCCTGAGCTATTGCATGTCAGTTATAGGTGCTGGCGTGGGGGCGGCAGGGCACTTATACTTGGGTACTCGTAGACAGTTAGGGCAGAGGCAGTATGTACGGCATGCCTTGGTACCCGCGCCGGGGGACTGGCCGGCACTCTGAGACTGTTAGTTGCAGGAGTTTGCGTTTGTGTGTGCGCGCATGCCATTGCATGCGAGAGTTTTACATAGGCAGATTGTAGACAGGAACGGCAGGAGCCGTATTCGTGGCACACACCTACCGTATCACACATGGCGTCTGGTGGCCAGTGACCATGTGTGCTGGTGATTCCATTATCACGAGGCCCATGTTGGCCACGAATTATCGAACGCAGTAGTTGCCCTACGCCGGAGGTTGTATAATTAATTGACGGCTGTTTTGGCAGTTTTCCGCTGGTGTCCTGCAGAGGATTGCGGCGTGCAGGTGTGCAGGATAAGGTGCAGGCGTCGCCACCATGCTCCATGTAATGCACTAGCCGGCATGAGGCGTGATGCGGCAATCGCTCGTGCCATTGGAGTTGGAGTTGCGCCATTGAGGCACGGCATCAGAGGCGTCAGTCAGTGAACCGTAGACGCGGAAACCGTGGGGTGTAGGTGTTGTGGCAACTCGGTGCGTCACAGCGCGGCGTCCGCATGAGACCAGAGTCACCACAGCAGGCCGGCCAGGGACTTGTGCTGGCTACCGTAGGAGGGAAGCGAGTGGCCACGACTGACGACGGTGGCAGCAGCTGACTTGCTGGGGGACCGGGCAGCATGCGGTCAGGCAGGCCGGATGGATGTGCCGGGGCTGCTGGCGGAGGCCCCCGGGAGGCTGGCCCGCTGCAGTGCCGCTGGAGTAATGTGCCTGGGGGCTGGGGGCCTGAAGCGAAGTCGGCGGTTGCTGCAAGGCCAGCCCAGGGGGGGGGTAGAATCTTCCGAAACAGACCCCATGCCTCAAATTGATAGAGCTCAACGAGAAAATCACGAATCCGCTTTCAAAATCGAAAATGGGTTTCTGGGTGCAAAGTTATGGATGCGGATGTTACAGAGGGGACAGTCCCAGCTCCCGAAGACGCCGAGCCATCACATGCTATCAGGGCCCAACCCCGACTTTGCTGCAAACCCTCCCGCGGGCAAAGTCCGTGTGACTCCGCGCACAGTGAGTCCTAGCCAAGCCTCAACCCGCCAGAGCCCCACCGCTGTGCCTCAACGCCACAAGCCTAGGCACAGGAGTGCCGGGAAACGTCTAGGCCGCAGGACACACGCACAGCGCACGCACTAACCAGGGCGCAAGCGTCCAGGTACTAGAACGGTCGCCCACACGTGCATCCTGCCCACACACATAGCCACCAACCACGCACAACCTCTCACGGCGAGGGGGGCGGGGAATCAGCGTCATACGGCAAGCGCAAAACCATGCCGTCACCAACAGCCCGAGATATGAAGGGATGCGCAAACGGCACAGCGTCCCAACCCTTTGGCCTGATACCCAAAGTCACAAACGTCTGGAGACGACCCCAGAAGTCAGCTACGACGGCAAGTCCAATGCTCAGCACCCGGGCCGACGGCAGCTTCGCTCGCGCCGCCAACCCGGCCATAACCACACGCTGCCGACCAAAGTCCAGGGCAGACATAGCAGCGAGACACACCACATCCCACACAGGTGGCGCAAGCCCCGCAGGCGGGCGCACTAACCACAACTCCTCACGAGAGAAGGCACTTAGAGCCTCCTCCGGCAGGAAACCCATAGCCATCCCCATACTTTCCCGCAGTGACAGCGCAACAGTGCAGTCCCAAAACCAGTGACGCCGGTCCCCATCCTGCATGTCCACCCCACACGCCCAACACGGGTCAACAGTAACGCCTCGCGCCCGCTCGCTAGCATGCCGTGGAAACGCCCAGCAAGCGTTGGCGGCCACACGCCACAGTGCTTCCTTATGATGATTCTCCCATTTCAGCGACCACAAGCGGGCCAAGGTGCACACGAAGGCCCCCGCCGCCAGGGCAGCCCCCACCCCCGACACACCCGCAAAGTTATGACCCCTCAAAGTGGCCGGTCGGTCGGTCGGTCGGGGGTCCCAAGAGGTTTTGCACAGGTTCGTGCCAAGTTTTGTTCCTAGCGCTTCTGTCCTGCAGCACGCGGCGCAATGGGTGCAGCTCAACGAGGCGTGCGTAGGTATACCCCAGACTTAGCACACATGCATAGTATGGGGTAGTTTGGGAGCGGAATGTCGGCATGTCGGGAGATGCCTGTGGAACGGGTCAGGGACAGGCCGGTGCCGGCCGGCTTTTGCATGGATGAACGTGTCAGCACACTTCGTACTATCAAGTAACATTGGAGTAAGCCGTTGCATAGCAGGCCAGTCTATCAGGATACTTGTCGGCAGCCGGGCCACATGTCCACATGTCAGTCGGTCAAAGTGTGTTCCCAAGGCGGATCATTGTACATAGCGATAGAGCTCACCGAGAGCAGTCAATTGGCACCAACCTGACAAAAAACTAAGGGGTTCTGAGGGGGTTTTGGGGGGTCGTACGGCAGGGGGGGTCGGTCGGTCGGTCGGTCGGGGGGTCCGGAAGGTTTTGTGGCATGGGGTCAAAAAAGTTTGTTCCTACCCCCCCCCTGGCCAGCCGCTGCAGTACAAGCTGTCAGTCGGACGCGATGCAACAACAGCCTGATGTTACAGTCACATGCGCCTTTGCATCATGGACGTCTTTTAAGTGGGAGATCACCACTTGGTCCCGAACTGCAGGACACGCAGCGCCATCCTAACCGGCTTAAGATGTACACGTTAGATCACGGCCAAAAGTCAACACAACGCTAACGCTTACCGCGAACAAATGCATGTGCGGCCTGTGCTCGGCAGATGCGCGCCAAGGCCTAGCACGAGGGAAGCCACTCCGAATCACCTGGCATAAAGCAACGTGCACCGCTATGAATCAGCAACATCAACAATAATCAAGGCGAAGGCGGCCAAGGCCCCAGGTGCGCTCCTCCCACTATCTGGGGCTGCTCCGGCCGGTGCCCTGCCGCCTTCCGCACCCGCAGCGGCACCTGCGGCGGCCGCGGCGGCGGCTCGGGTTTCCGCCGCTTGTCAATGAACGCCTGCTGCCGCGCCTTCACAACCTGCACGGCAGTTGGCACGGCGGGGCGCGACGGTTAGCGACATGCGGGCATGATCAGTTGCGGGACCCGGCAGTAGTACAATACGGTAAGTCAGGGCAAGGCTCAGGCCGCCACGCCAGCAACCCACATCAGCCCTTGTACGCATCAGCCCGGACAAAGGGTCACCGGCTCCCAAAGTCACCGGCGCACGGCTGGCTAGTCGCTTAAGCCCCGCTCACCTCGACATTGATGGGCGCCACGGGCCGGTCAACGCTCGGCCGGCCAAACGGCGCCGCCGGGCCGCCGCCGCCCGGCGCCCGCCGCGGCGGCGACCCGCCGCCGCCACCTATCCCCGCCCCCGCAGCCGTGCCCGGCGGAGGTGGTCCCGGCCACAAGCCGCCCTGCGGCGGCGGCCCGCCCCCGCCCGCCGCCGAGTACGGGTGGCCCGGCACGTAGTGTCGGCTGTAGTTGAGTGCGTTGTTGTGTTCCCGCTCCCGCTCCCGTGCCAGCGCCTGTGCCCGTGCCACCGTGCCAGCGGAGGCGGGCCGGTCGTGTCGGAGTCCCATGGCCACGGGGCCGCCGTGCTGGTGCGGGCCGCCGGGCGGGGGGATGTAGTAGAGGTGCTCGTGTTCCCGCCAGGCCGGGCCGATGCCGTGGGGGGACAGGCCGCCGGCACGGTACGCCAACTCCTCCTGGCAGGGCGAAGGGATGTGAAGGGATGTGGGGAAGATATTACGGTATCATGCAAGGGCGTGTGTGGATGTGCAACGCGGGGGCGTCGGGGCCGCTGTGCGGCCTACCGAATGGTAGGGAACAAGCAGCGCCGGCATACCAGTACGCCCACGCGTGCCCGCGCTCTCGCGCACCGGCGCCGTGGCTCCCAATCCAAACCCCCTCCCCGCTGCCCTCCCGCCATCTCGACAGCTGCCGTACCCAGCCCACGCCGCAGCCTTCCCTCAACCCCTGGCCAACGCACCTGCATGACACGCGGGTCGTGGCCATGCGCCGCGTGGTACAGCGCCCTTGGGTCGGCCGGCGCCTCCCAGGCGTTGCGCGCCAGGGCCCGGTGCGCGTGCGCCCGATGCACCGTCTCCCGCTGCTCCCACCGCTCCGCCGCCTCCCAGTCCGCCTGGCGGCGGCGGTCGTACTCGTCCACGCCGCCCAGTGGCCCCAGCCCCACGTGCCGCGCCTCGGCGGCGGCCTTGAGCTCGTCCCACTCCTGCGTTGTCGCAGTGAGTTGGCGGACGAGGGGAGGGAAGGCAACGCGGTCAGCAACAGCGAGAAAAGGAGAAAGCCTTGTGCACGCACGGCAAGCGGCGTATGAGCTAGCAGGGCCTAGCAGCAGTGATGCCGCATCGTGGTATTGGCGAGTCCGACCAGTCCCCAATTGCGACATGCACGCAGCCCACCACGTTCCCCAGCCTTCAGAGCCCCACCATGAGCTGCCGCCGCTTCCGGTCCTCCTCCCGCGCCGCTATCTCCCGCGCCAGCTCATTGCCGTAGGCCATGCGGTCATTGACGGCCGTCACGCGCTGCCGGTGCTGCTCCAGTGCCTCCTGTTGAGTTGTGTCGAGGAACAAGAGGCCGGCACAATAGAGTTATCCTTGGAGCGGGAATGGAAAAAGCCTCGGATCAACACGCCTTGCTTCTCTGGTACTGCAGCACGGCGCGGGCGCCCTTTCCCTACTTCTCTCTCAACCCACTTCCTACCCGAACGCTGTCCAGGCCACCCGTGCATTTCCGCTCAACCTGCAACCGGCCTGGCAACCACCCTCGCCACGCCCTGGCCCGCCCCCGTCCCCGTCCTGCCCGCCCTGCCTGCCCCGCCCTGCCCGCCCCCGCCCCGCACCCACCAGTGCCGCCGCCACCGCCACCTGCTTCTGGTCCGCCAGCTCTGCCTCCCGCGCCGCCGCCGCCCGCCGCCGCCGCACCTCCATGGCCTGCGCCGCCAACTCGGCCCGGTAGGCCTCCGGGTTCATGGGCATGGGCGGGCCTGTGTGCACAGCACATGGAAAGCACGTGTTTCCCCCGAGGATACGGTACGATACTGGGCTGTGAATCAGGGTAGTACGGAATCAGGCTCACACTGCAGCAAGGTAACAACGTCGTATGCTCCTCGCCACGGGCCACAGCAAACAGCGTATAATTGCGGCAGTTGCCACTCACCAACCGGCCTCGCGCGCCACATCTCCACTGCGCCCGGAGGCGGCGGCGCCGCCCGCCCCCGCACCGCTGGCCCGGCCGTGGCTGGCCGCCGCTGCTGCGCCACCACCTGCTGCCCGCGGGCCCGCGCCCCTGCCACTGCCACGCCTGCCAACAACGCCTCCTCCTGCTGCTTCTCCACCTCCGCAGCCTTGGCCTTGGCCTGCATTTGCTGCCTACGCACCGCAAAGGGGATAGATAGTTTAGGTGATGCGAGGGCCGGGGGAGCGAGAGCCGGAGCGCGAGGGTCAACTCCCGGACTACCGTGATTACATTACGGTGTGCTCCTCCGCGCCCCCTCCACAACTCTGACGCCCCTGCCCTTGCACCTGATTCCCGCTCAAAGCCCAGATTCCTGCACTGAGCATTTTGATCCCCAACCCCAACCCCACCCCTGCTGCCTGCCTGCTTTGCTACCCTCATGTCGGGCTCGGACACACAGGCCTCTCCCGTCCGCCCCTCCCTCCCTCCCCCCTTCCCCCCCCTCCCCCTGCTGCCTGCTCCGCCCCGCCGCTCACTTGTTGAGTCGGCCCATCAGCTCGCCGATGTACGCCCGCAGCTCGTGGTTGTCAGCCTGAGCATACACACACAGGGGGGAAGGGATGGGGCAGAGCAGCAGCATGCTGTCAGCCCGAGTCAGCCCAGGCAACCTCTCCGCGCTGCACCTCTGGTCTCCGCCTCTCCGGCTCTCCGCTCCCCTGCGCCGCCTCCGCCCCTGTGCCTCCCCCCTGCCCTCCACCTCCGTCCCCCCGCCAAAACCCCCCCCATTCTTCAGTGCATCCTGTACCGCTTTTCTAACCATCCTTGCAACCCCCGCACGCGGGATCCCGTAGCCTTGTACTGCCCTACTTCGCTACTTCCACGACTTCTACTCATACTCGCAGCCTTGCCATCCCCCACATGTCCGTCACGCCCTGCTGCTGGACGCTTCTGATGTACAACGACTCGCTTATGCAGCTGCAGTTATCCTTGCCGCGCGACTGTTTCCTTACGGGATTGGTTCAACGTTAACCCGCGGCCTCCCCCGCACCTGGTCGGGGCATGTGAGCACGCGCAGGTAGGCGTCCGCGGCGGCCCCAAGGTGGCCCGCGTCCTCCAGCCTGTAGGCCTTGGCCATGAGCGCCTCACACTGCACAGGGGCGGGAGAGGAGAGGGAGGAGAGGGATAAGCAAGGTAAGCCGGAGGGGGAGCGTGGCGTGTTTTGGGGTGTTGGGGAGGCTGAGGGGTGACCGTGGCGCTCTCTCGCTGGCAGCTGCCGCGACCCGCTACGTGTGTGTCAGCCCCTTCGGCACTGCACAGGCACGAGCCCTTCCCACCTGCGGGCTTGGCTTCTTCAGCAGGTCACGCAGCAGCTTCTCTGCCTTTGCCCGGTCCTCGTGCAGCCTCCGCACGTAGTGGACCTTCTCCACATTCCGCTTGTATGCCGCAATTTCATGAGCGAATAACTCATCCACCGCGTCCTTCTTACGCGTTGGTAAAGCCGAACGCGACCTTCCGGCCATTTCACAAGTGGGTTCAACCAAATGTCGGGTTGGGTGACATCTTCACTAGAAACTAGCGTCAATATTTGTTATGAATTCGACCTGAAATAATAATATGAGTCCAGGCTTCAGTGTAATTAATGAATGGAGGCAAGCCAGCTCCTACTAGCAATACTCAGTGCTAGCGTGTCAGGGCAGAGTCATCCACTGCTGGCTAGTCTTCACTGTAGTAATTAATAGCTGGTGAACTCGGGAAAGGACAGCGAAGCGAACTATTGGCCACTTGCTGCATGAGACTTCGGCCCATGCCGTCTCGTCTGAAGTTGTCCCCTCAAATTAACTTTGTTACGCATGATGATTTTGTTAGAATCTACTATAGCACCTGCTCCAGTCCCCACCAGGCTCAGTGCCCCATCCCTTCGCAGAATTTCTTGCAGCCACCTCATACTCATACTTACCACAAGTAGTAACGCTGTAACTTCAAGAGGAGTCACGCATAGCGTGCTAGGGTAGTCGGCGATAGGTTAGTCCGCCCGAGGATGTTCTACTTCCTGACGCTCAGCAAGTCACTGGACATCCATCCTAAGCACTTTGGATCTAAGCTGCGGGAGGTCATTCGTGAGAAGCTTATTGCGGAGGTATGCCGCTAGTCCAGCGAGCACTTGGCGGGAAGACCTTTTGGGGGAAGGTCGGCACGGGGGTCAGGGAGCTCGGAGCCCGGCTGGGCCTACGTGCCCCTACACCGGCGCAATACAAAATCTCCAAAGCTCGTGCGTGCCGAACCACCTTGCTACGCTAGCACAAGGCTGGCCGGGGCGTGCACAGCCGCAGCTGGCCCCGCTTGCGGCGGCGCGCACGCAGGGCGTCCGAGCCTGCCGCCACACTACTCGCCCTGCTCCTCTACCCGCAATGAGTGCAATCGCTGGTGCAAGTCGTGCTTACGGACAAAACCACGCATACACGCAAACGTACAGACGGAAGGTACCTGCACTGGCAAGTACGGCTATGTGGTGGCGGTAACCAAGGTGGACGACATTGGCCGGGTGAGAGCTGCGTGTGCGTGTGTGTTTTGGCGGCGCGGGCAAAGGGCACAGGGGAAAGGGGAACAGGGAGAGTAAGAGTTGGATGGGCCCAGGAGCCTCCTGAATGAGTTGGGTCAGGTCGGGCGCTGCCGTCATGCGCCAGCGGCTGCGGCCTTGGCGTGGCCCCACATCTCCTCGCTCTAATGCGTTGGGTTCGGTTCAGTTTGGGCGGGTATCTACAACCTACCAGCCTGGCCGCTGCGAAGGAAAGGGGTGCGGGAGGGGGCGTGGGAGCTGTCTGCGGTAGGCGGCCAGGGGCACCACTGGGCAGCGGGCTCCTGACGCCGCCAGGATTCGGACGCCAGCAGAGGCGGCGGCTGAGGACTGGCGCAGGCAACAGTGGGCAGCTGAGGGGGGGCTGAGGGGGAGGCTCCGAGGCCCCGTCCACATCCCTGCCCACTACTACTGCTCCTGGCTACGCCTTCACTTCTTAAATAATCATGAATGTAACCCGCCCTCGACACAGACACAAACACACACACACACACACACACACACACACACACACACACACACACACACACACACACACACACACGCACACACACACACACACATACGTGTGCATCCGCGCTGACACGCACATACACACACGCCCCGACGCGCCCCGGTATCGGGCACGTGGGCACCCCTGCTCACGCGCGCCGCGCAGGGCCGCATCCGCCAGGACCAGTCGGGCTACGCCACCTTTGAGGTGTCGTACGGCTGCATCGTGTGCCGCCCCTACAAGGGCGAGGTGCTGGACGCGGTGGTCACCTCCGTCAACAAGGTGTGCGGGGCGTGTGTGTGGATGGGGGGATGCATAGTTTGGTACAGAGAAGTGTAGCGAAGTAGGGGAGTTGTATATACCAGCCCAAACTAAGCCAAACCAAGCCTAACTGGCGGAGCGCAGGCAGAGGCGTTAGTTGCAAGCGGTAATACTTATGGGGGGAGGGGCGCAGGGGAAGGGGGGCGGGAATGCTGTGGAGGTGGCGCGGGCAGTGCAGGGCATGGAGGAAGGGCGGGAGGCGTGGGGTGCGGTTGGCTGTGCGGCTGCCCGTCACTAAAATGTGGACAGCTGCTGGTGACGTGATGCATCAGCAGCGCCGCTAGCTACAAACCCCTGTTCCACCCCCATTCGTTTCGGCGATGCACTTAGCGTACTACTCCCCGCTGGCCCAGCCGCCCGGCTGACCCGTTGCCAACATCGCAACAAAGGCGGAGACCTTTTTAAAGTGTAACACGCCGCCACGCCATGCCATGCCACGCTATGCAGATGGGCTTCTTCGCCCAGGCAGGGCCGCTACAACTGTTCGTCACACAGCATGTGAGTAATGCCGTGAAATGCTGTGTGCCAGTGCCGTGTGTGACAGCTGTGCAGCGGGGAAAGGAGGGCGGCACAGGAGGGCGGCGAGGGGCCCGGGGAGGGGAGGGCAGGGAGGTGGTTGGGTAACCCAATGGCTGCCCACACACACCCGCTGTGACTCCTGCACGCGCCCCATGTGGCGCCCTACTCCCGCTGCGCTGCTGCCCCTGCGCTGAATAACGCTGCTGTTGGTCTCGCCACGACGCCGCACCACGCAGTTAATTCCGGACGAGTTCGAGTTTGACACGAGTGACGATAATAGCTGGATATCAATGGACCAGACCACTCGCATCCAGGGCGGCACGCACGTGCGTATACGCATCGTGGGCATCAAGTACGACCCCTCAGAAGTGGTGAGTGCGTGCGTGTGTGCGTGTGAGAGGAAATGTAGGGAAGGCGGTTGTGCTTGCCGCGCGCTGTCCTCCTTCTGCCGCTGGTGCTTGTCGCGACACGCCTGCCAGCCCATGCCGCTCGTCATCCTGGACGGCTAGTGCCTCGCCCCGCCCCGCCCCTTCCATGTGCCTGCCCTTGCCGACCCTGTGTGTCTCTGTCTCTGTGTGTGTGCCCCCGTGTGTGCGCTGCTGCAGTTTTGTATTGCAACCATGAAGGAGGACTACCTTGGAGTTATAGGCAGCGAGGCGGCGTGAGAGGCGGCCTGGCAACGTGAGAGGCGGCGTGACGGCGGTAGAGGCGGCCTGGCGGCAGGAGAGGCGGCCTTGGCAGCGGGAGAGGCGGCCTTGGCAGCGGGAGAGGCGGCCTTGGCAGCGGGAGAGGCGGCCTTGCCGGCGGGAGAGGCGGCCTTGGCAGCGGGGAGAGGCGGCCTTGGCAGCGGGAGAGGCGGCCTTGCCGGCGGGAGAGGCGGCCTTGGCAGCGGGGAGAGGCGGCCTTGGCGGCGGTAGAGGCGGCCTTGGCAGCGGGAGAGGCGGCGTGGCGGCGGGAGAGGCGGCCTTGGCGGCGTGAGAGGCGGCCTTGGCAGCGGGAGAGGCGGCCTTGGCGGCGGGAGAGGCGGCCTGGCGGCAGGGAGAGGCGGCCTGGCGGCGGGAGAGGCGGCCTGGCGGCGGAAGAGGCAGCCTGGCGGCGGGAGAGGCGGCCTGGCGGCGGGAGAGGCGGCCTGGCGGCAGGAGAGGCGGCCTGGCGGCGGGGGATGCCTTGCATGGTGGTGGGGTTTTGAGGGGCATGACGTGGGTGTCACGGAGGCATACGGCTTGGGGTGAGGTCCGCGTGTGTGTTGGTCGCGCCAGGAATCGGTGGTGAAAGGGGTGCGGCGCACACGAGGAACGCTAACATGCGCGGGGAGCATGTAGCTGGAGGTCAGGAGCAGGGGGGGCGGCTGAACCCGTATAAAACTCGGTTGCAAGCGGCGTTAGGGACATGGCAAAGGAAGCAAGTGGCTGACATAGTTGAGTCCTGAGGAACAAATTGCAGGCGGCCTGAGGTGCCGGAAGCTTGGTGCGCGAATGTCCGTGCACCGTTTGATCAGTGCATACACACACTTTACACACACCTGGCCGGGCGCTCGGAGCGTGAGGAATGCGCATCAGCAAACTTCCAGCCAGCCAGCAACTCGTCGGTACAGTAATTCCGGCGTTCAACCAGCCGCGCACTCCTGCCCTGCCGCTGCAAATTGTTTGTCATTTGCTGGGGTCTGGAATCAGCTGCACCCTACGGACTTCACCAACCTGCCTTACCACTGTCCCATCGCACACACACTTAACACACAATCAACACAAGTCAGCTGTAAGCACGGCGGTGGATGGCGTGTGGCGTCGCCGGGGCCGCAGCTGGGGACCCCTGGTGTCAATGTGTTGTTGAGGCTGCCCACACAGAACCTCCATGTCGGCGCACAGATAGCTAGCTACTCAGCAAGTCGTCGCATCTTTGCGGCGGGCTCCTCCCTTCCATCCTGCGCCAAGTCGCACCCGCCCTCGCGCCGCCTCGCGCCCGGCACCGCCTCACCACCCGCATCAGTCGTGTGCGGGTACAGGGGAATGAAGTAGATGCAGCAGCCGGCCTCGGGCGGCGGCGGCTGCTGCTGGTGCGGCTGCCCGTGCGACGGCCCATCCTGCCAGCCTCGCACCCAGTCCGCCGCCACACCCACCGCCTCATCCGCCGTTAGGCCGTTAACCTGCCTGCTACTAGTGCCTCTGCCACCGCCACTGCCACTGCCACAGCCACTGCCACTGGCACGGCCGCGATTGCCTCCATCCTGGCTGGTGCTGCCACCGCCGCCGTCACCACAACCACCTCCTCCGCTGCCAAGGCTGGCGGCGGCAGCGGGCGCAGCCTCTGCGCCAGGGCTCGCATTGGGCACGGCCAACAGCAGCGGCGCATGGCGGCTGCCGTACCACGTGACCAGGCCGCCACCGCCGCCGCCAATGCCGCCGGTGCCATCGCCGCCGGTACCGCTGCTGCCACTGCCGCCGCCGCCAGTGCCGCCGCTGCTGCAGATGCCGCCGCCAGCGGTTTGCAAGGCGGACGCCTCTCGCCGGGGCGAGGGCAAGTGTGCCGAGAGGCGGAAGAAGCAGCGGGCCAGCAGCGCTGAGGCGTCTGCACTACTGGCGCCACCGCCACCACCACCGCCACCGTCACCGCCGCCACTGCCGCCGGCCCCGACCGCCAGCACTGCCGCCGGCGCTGCCGGTGCGTGCGCCGAGGCCGCACCCGTCCCGCATCCCGCGCTTTCGGGCAGCAGGCGCTGCGTGCCTGTTGCCGGCGCTGGGTCCTGCCGTGCCGCCGGCGGTGGTGGTGGCGGCGGCGGAGGCGGAGGCGGTGGCGCGTTTGTCGCGCCGTCTCTTCCGCCCAGGCCCGGGTCCTGGTCCTTCTCCGGGTCCGGGTCCGGGTCGTGGTCGGCCGCCACCACCACCACCACCGGCCGGTCGTTGCGGAGGAGCGGTGCCACGCCCTGGGCAAGCAGCCACTGCAGGTCGACCCTGTGCGCGCAAGTGCATGCATGAAGTGCGAGCCTAGATTACCGGTACTGTGGGAGTGAGTGCGCGTGTGGGGCTCGCGTGTGGGGCTCGCGTGCGTGGCAACGTGCGATCGAAGTGTGCTGCGGGATCTCTCATCATCGCCAGCGGCACGCACGCCGTGCACACGCCGTGCACACGACTGCCACGCCTTCCCCAGCAGCCCCAGACGGCCCCCTCCATCCCTCACATGCGGCACACATGCACTAGTGTGCGCCAAGCAGCAATGTCATCTTTCGCCGAGCTGCACCTAGCTACACACACCCACGCACCCACGCACACACATACGTACCGCACCCATGCACCCTCGCACCCTCGCACCTGGCCCGCTCCTCGTAAACGTGTCGCTCCCCCGGCACCAGCCCCAGACCCGCCAGCTGGCGCCGGAAGGCCTCCACCGCGCCCACGTAGCCCTTGAGGTGCAGCCGCCGCGCCTGCTGCCAGGAGCCCACATGCAGCTTGATGGCGTCAGGGTGGAGGGGCTGGTGGGGGTGTTGGTGCTGGTGCTGGTGCTGGTGGGGGTGGTGGGGGTGGGGGTGGTGATAGGGTGGGTGGGGGTGGGATTGCTGACCTGCGCCGACAGCCGCTGGTGGCAGGGGTGGCGGTGCCTCTGCGGCTGCCGGCTCCTGCTGCTGGCGGTCGTCGCCGTCGCCGCGGGGCAATTCAGCTGCAGCCGCGCCGCCGTGCCGCCTCAGTCGCGCCATGCAGTCCGTGAGCCGCAGCAGCATGTGCGCCGCCTGACTGCAGCCCGCCCCGACACCACCGCCGCCAGCGCCGCCGCCGCCGCCAGCGGGGCCGCCGCCAGCAGCGCCGCCGGCTGCGGCGCCGCCGGTGTCGCCGCCGAGGTCCATCTCCGCCGCCGCCGCATGCGGCCCCAGGTAGTCGAGTAGGCTGTCGTGCTGCCAGTGCGGGCGGCCCGGCGGCGGCTGTGCGGCGGCTGCGATGAGCGCCGCACGCAGCTGCCGGTCAAACACCACCTGCATGCGGGGGCGGGGGCGGGGGGGCGGCAGCAGCGGGAAGTAAGGCTGGGAGTGTGGGTGCGGGGCAGCGCCAGCAGGGTTGATTGTGGTGAAAAGCACAAGGGAAACAAAGCGCAAAGACAGTGTTTGCGATGCATCTTGCTTGAGTGTGTACCGTATGTGCACGGCAGCGAGGAAAAGTGAGGTGGTCGTAACTCGAGCACTCGAAAGCAAATAAAGGCATGACGTGCACGGCGCTGGCTTGGGGAGTTGGGTGTGCCCATCCCATTATCCCAGTGAAGCCCGCCGTCTGACCAATCCCGCGCTTTCAACTGCTGCAGCACTTGCCTTGAAGCCGGGCGTCTCGTGAAGAGGCAGCGCATACACCTCGGGCTCATCCGGCCGCCACCCGCGCCCGCCCCTGCCGCCGCCCCTGCCACCGCCGGCCTCGCGACCTCCGCGGCTCGGCTTCGGGCGGGTTGCGGACCGCTTGAAACTTTCCCAGCCCCTGCCCCTGCCGGCGATCGGTCCCCGGTGGGTTGCGTCGCCCCCACCTCCACTGCCGGCATCAGCGGATGCCTTGCCATCAAGAGAGCTTGGCGGGTGATGGAACCACACGCGCTCGTCGCGAGTGAGGCCATGCGAGCGGAAGCCGGTGCTCATAATCGCATCGCTGGGACGGAGGCACTCAGCGTTTCCACTGCCGCTGCGGCCTGACTGGCGGTGGTCTTTGTTATCAGGGCCAAATAGTTCGACATAGCGCGCCTCGTGGAGCGCCACAGCGATGGCGAAGCGGGGCGCGCCATCCATCTCGCTAGCGGCTAGGCAACACTGCTGAAAGCATGCGTTTCGTATGGGCCTACAGACGATAAGGAGTATACGTCTCAGATGACCATTCGCATGCCCGACTTGCAACCGCCCGTCACGGGTGTCACGGGTCCGGGATCCACCCATCCTGGACAACTTGTCGGTACAGTAACTCCGGCGTTCGACCAGCCATGCACTTCTGCTCTGCCGCTGCAAACTGTCTGCTGTCTGCTTGGGGTATGGGCGTCAGCTGCACACTACGGGACCTCACCAACCTGCCTAAACCCTGTCCCATCACACACCCATCCTGGACAGAGGGCACAGCTCAGCCGCGTTCATCAACTGCAAACACTTTCCTCAGGATCACGGCCCTCAGGTGGCACCATCACAAGGTTTGTATCACGTTCTTCCTGCTACAGCAGTGCACATGCATACATGCTTTCACACCATCCATCCTGCTGGAATTCACAACACCACCATACATTTCTTCAAGCCTCTGTGTCTTGTCTAAATCACTTGGCGACTGTCCTTTCTGCCTCCTCCCCCATCTCTACCTCCTCCTCCCCGTGCTCCTCCTCCTCCTCCTCCCCCTCCCCCTCCCCCGCATCCAGCAGCCACCGGGTGCCGCCGCGCGCCATCCGGATGCCGCCGCCGCCGCCGCCGCCTCCCACCCCGCCGCCCGTCAGCCCGGCACGGCCCTGCGCCGCCGCCACCGCCGCCTGGAAGCGCGCCAGGTCCGAGTGCGCCGCGCCGCCGCGGCCGCCCATCACCTCCTGCAGCTTGTTCAACTGGGCACGGTTAACAACGTGAGTGCCGCCGCCGCCCGCGGCGCTGCCGACGGCGCCGCCGCCAGCGCCCTGCGAGCGCGTGTGAACGCCGGCGCCGGCGCCGCCTGCGCCTGCGACGCGCGTAGTGCCGCCGCCTCCGCCTCCAGCGCGGGCGGCACCGGCGGCGGCGCCAGCGGTGCCGGTATGGGTGTTCGCAAGCTTGGACTGAATGGCCATGGCTTCGGCATCAGCGGCGGCGGCAATGCCGCCCCCCATGCCGCCGCCGCCCATGACGCCGCCGCCGCCAGCTACCATCCCGCCGCCGCCGCCCATGACGCGCTGCCGCAGCTGGCTGCCTCCGCCCATGCCGCCGCCGCCACCTCCCCGGAACTGGCCCCTGTTGCCCGTCGTCATTCCGCCACGCTGGAATCCAGCCGCCCCGCCGCCGCCGCCGGCGCTGCCGCCACGCGCGCTCGCCAAGCCCTGCCCGCCGCCCATGCCGGCGCGCGTGCCGCGCCCGCCATGCGCGCCTCCGCCGCCGTCTGCGCCGCCGGCGGCGGCAGCGCCAGCCGCCACCGCCGCCGCCGCCGCCGCCTCCGCCTTCAGCGCCGCCGCCATTCCGAACGGCCCCATGCCCTGTACGGCACTGAGGGCATTGGCGCGTACGGCCTCGGCCTCTGGGCCGTTGGCGGCGGCCGCCGCCAGCTCAGCCGCCGTCACCACGTGCACGCCCGCCACCCGCTGCCCGTCCACCGACGCAATGACCCCCGGGTCAGCGGGGGAGGGGCTGGGGCTGACGGCAGCTGCGGCTTCGGCAGCGGCGCCGGTGGCGGTGATGGTGTCGGCGTCGACGGCCTCCGTGGTGGTGGCAGCGGCGTCGGCGGCTGTGCCAGCTGCCGTCGCGGCGTCAGTGGCAGCGCTGCCGATATCTGTGACAGTGGCAGCAGCAGCGGTGGTGGTGGCGGTTGTAGCGCCAGCCGCCACCCCGGCAGCGCCGGCCGTCGCTCCTGCATCCACAGCAGCGCCGGTGTTGGCCGCGCCTGCGACAGCAGCTGCTGCGCCGTCGGCAGCAGCCGCGACGCCGTCCACAGCCGTGCCGGCGGCAGTTGCCGTCGTGGCGGCCGCATCCGTGCTGCTGGTGCCGGCGGCGCCGGCAGCAGTCGTCGCATCTGCACCTGTGTCAGCCGCACCGGAGCCAGCGGCGTCAGCCACCGCGCCGCTGCCGGCCGCCACCGTCGCCGCCTCTGCTGTCACTGCTATGGTGGTACGAGGCACGGTGCTTGTGACCATGGCGGCGCCAGTCGCCGCGTCAACAACGCCAGCCGCCGCCCCCGCCGCCCCTGCCCCCGCCGTCGCCGCCGCCGCAGCGCCAGAGCCTCCAGTGACGGTGCCTGCGGCGGCGGCCGCGTCTGCCGCCTGGCCCGCCGCCGCTGCCTGCAGCCCAGCAAGGGCGGCGGCGGCGGCATCCGCGGCGGCGGTGGTTGTCGTGGTGGTTGTGGCAAGCGCCGACGCGTTCTGCCCGCCCTGCTGGGCAGCCGCGGCGCCGGCAGCTAACGCGCTGGCGTCTGTGCCATTGACGGCGCCGCCAGCAGTTGGGAGCAGCGTCTTCTTCTTTTTCTTCTTCTTCTTCTTGATGGTGGTGGCTGCGGCGGCGGCGGCGCCGTCTGCGCCCGCCGCCGTCGCGGCGGCGCCGCCGGCAACCGCCTGGTTGGCGATGGCGGCTGCGGCCTCAGCCGCCGCCGCGGCGGCCACCGCCGCCGCAGACGCTACATCCAGAGCCGACGCCGTTGTAGTCGTTGCTTCACTGACAGCTGCTGCTGCGGCGGCGCCGGCGGCGCCAGCCGCCTCCGCTGCCGCGGCGGTGCCGCCAGCGGCAGCGGCGGCGCTGGCGGCGGCAATGGCGGCGGCGCCAGCCGCGTCTGTCGCCGCCAGCGACGCCGCGCTGCCCTTGTCTGTGTGGAACGGCCGGCCGTCATCCTCCACCACCTCCTCCACCACGGTGGCGTTGCCGGCGGCGCCGCCCGCGCCGCCACTCACCACCACACCGCCGCCGCCCGCCACGCCCGCCGCCTCCGCGCCCTCGGCTCCGGGCCGGGGGGCGGGCACGTTGTATCCGGGGATGGCGGGCGAGGGCACGAGCGCACCGGCGGCGTCCAGGGCCGCGGGCGTGAAGGCGATGTGGGGCTTGCGGACGACGTGGTAGGGCTTGTCCTCCAGGTCCTGCGCAGGTGCGTGTCGCGTGTGAGGTGGGGTAACGAGCTGCTGGATATCTTGTTGGACAGCACACATGCACATACACACAAACACGCGCACAGCACACGAGAGCCCGTTTCCTGCTGTAAACACCCGCGCTGCACCTCCTCCTCCTGCTGCTCGTCTGCTCCTCCTCCTGCCCCTCCTGGCCCTCCTCCCCCTGCCCGCCCCCCCCTTACTTGGTACACGTCCTGTGGGTTTGTGGCCTTGCAGTCTGCCAGGGCGTCCATCAGGGAGTACGTGTCCTCCGTCACGGGGGGGAAGGTCACGTTGAGCGGGTGGCGCAGGTACAGCACCCTGCAGGGGGGGGGGGTTTACATTTATGAATAGCTGAGGAAACGGCAGACGGTAGGCAATCTTTGGGGAACAGCAATCGGGGGATGGGAGGCGACGGGACGGGAGGGGCAGGCGTCTGTGGGAGGTGAGTACGGCAACGATGGGGGGCAGTGCTGCGACCGCAACGCACGCAAGAAATGGCCGACCCGTCTCCTTCGGCGCCACCCGCAGGTGCTCTGGTACCGTATCCCCCAATGCCGAGGCCGCACACACACACACGGGCCGCACACACACGGCGGCGCACACACACGGCGACGCACCGGGCGCCCTCCTCATCCCCGCCCCGGGGCCCAGCTCGCCACAGTCCAACACACACACACACACACACACATACACACACACACACACACACACACACACACACACACACACACACACACACACACACACACACACACACACACACACACAGACACAGACACACACACACACACACACGCGCACACACACGCGCACACACACGCACACACACACACAGTCACACACACAAGTACACACACACACACACACACACACACGCACACACCCCGCCAACCAGCCCTACCGCTGGTTGTGTGTGCGGCGCGGGCCCCAGGCGCGGGCCACCTCGTCCATGGCCACGTTGTAGATGCGGGCGGTGGGCGTGGCGTTGGCGGCCGGCGCAAAGGCGGGGTCCGCCGCCGCCGCGGCTGCGGGATCACACAGGTGGCAGAAGGGTCTTGTTTCAGAGACTGCTATGTTACTAATTCCATGGGCCACATGGCTTGCTCAATGCTCGCAATGTAGAAGAGAATCTAGTCGAGTGGTGTCAGTACGGTATGAAGAGGCATGTCCGCCCCACCTGCTGCCGCGGTGTGGCCGGTGTGGCCCCGGTCCGCCCCCAGTCCGCAGCCCGCACCTGAAAGGTGGCCGATGGTGTTGTGCGGCCCCGGCTCCACAGCAAACTGCCCGGGAGGCGAGTGTGCAGAAGAAGGCAGGAAGCACAGGGCCACGAGGCGTGTGGCGTTCAGTCGACAGCGGAATTTGGACAGGTAAGGTCGTCGCCAATGCCCCATCCCTCCTGACCTACCCCTGCTGAAGTGGACAGCTCCTTACCCCCTTGTGCGCCGCCTCTCCATCCTCCCGCTCGCCCACCCAGTTTCCCACCTCACCAACCCACCCACCCACCCACCCACCCACCCACCACCTTCTCCCCCACCTCCCCCACCTCCCTCACCACCCACCCCGCCTCTCACCTGCATGCGCACTTGCGTCTTCCAGTGCGCGAACTCCAGAGCCAGCATGCCGCGGCCGCCCAGCAGGCAGCCGCCGTTCAGCAGCGGCAGCCACACACAAGACATGGAGCTGCGCCGCCGGCCGTAGGGAATGAACTCCTGCGGGCGGCGGTGGCGGTGGCGGACAGCAGAGCAAGGGAGGTGGTGCAACGGTGCTGGAGTTGTGGCGGTGGTGACGGGAGTTGTGGCGGTGGTGATGGGGTGTGTGGCGGTGGTGACATGGGGTCCCGTTTTGGGCGCGAAACCGGCGGTTACAGATGACTACAGACTTGGCTTGCAGTTTCCCGCGACACCCCTCACGTGTTGGACAGGAAAACACCACCACCCCTCCTACAGCCATCCCCGCCACCTCGCCGCCCCGCCGCCCCCGCCACCCCGTCCCCCCTTTCCCGCCCCAAAAAGCCGCCCCCCTTCCCCGCCCCCCCTGCCAACCAACTATGCGCCGCCGCACCATGCGTATGCCCAGCGGCAGTGTGGCGGCGCCCTGCGGCCCGTCCTCCGACACCCAGGGCGCGGCGCAGGGCGGGTCGGGCCACACAGGGATGCGCTTCAGCGCGTGAGCCACCTGCGGGGCAGAGGGGCGGGCGGCGGCGGAGGCGGCGTCGGGTCTTGGGGGTTGCAGAGGTTGGCATGGTGTTGTTGGTGTGTTAGCATTCCCGGTAAACCTGGCGCCCAGTCTCATGCCTCTGCTTGCTTCACTGGGATTAATACAAACTGATGCTCTGCAGAAGGCCAAGACCATGGCCACAAGCCCCTACGCGCCCGGCCCCCCCTCAATCAAAACCTCTGCCTGCGCTCCGCTCCGTTTTCGTTGGTTCTCGTTTTGTTTGGGCTGGTATTGACAACCCCCCATACACAAGCCACCCTTCCCCCCGAAACCCCACGCCCACCGTCATCAGCCCGCCTAGCAGCGCCGAGTACTCGGTCCAGGTGTTTGTGGCCGCCAGCCGAGCCGCCAGCGCCGGGTGCAGCGCCAGCAGCTGCAGCGGCACGTGACCGCCCGGCTGCCCCTCGTGGTAGGGCTGCGGGGTGGCCGAGCTGCCCTGCAGGGGGGGCGGGGGGGGGGGGGATAGCAGGATAGTCGGCAAAAGACACATCTAGATGCCCCAGGGCGCCGTCCGCGGGGCTATATACTTGTGTGTCGTAGAACTTCCGTGCTCCGCCCACAGGTGGTTACATGCATTAAGTTTACGAAGCGAAGTCGTAGCCAGGTACAAAGGTACACAGTAGGGGGGGGGTACATTCATGACTAGTTAAGGAAGTCGTAGACGGGGAGGGGGGGGGGCGGGAGGGCAGGGTGGGAGGAGGAGCGGGCACGAAGGAAGGGGCTGGCGCTCGCGCGCGCGTGTGTGTGTGTGTGTGTGTGTGTGTGTGTGTGTGTGTGTGTGTGTGTGTGTGTGTGTGTGTGTGTGTGTGTGTGTGTGTGTGTGTGTGTGTGTGTGTGTGTGTGTGTGTGTGTGTGAGAGCATGCCGAGCGTGCGTCCCCTTCCTGACCTCCCCATCTGCCTCATACCCCCTGAACCCCTCCTCCTGACCCCCCTGCCACTCGGGCGTCAACGCTCTCCTAGGAAACGCTCTCCTCCTCGCTTTTTCGCATTGGGACCGGTTTTGGGCTGATATCTTCATCCCCTTCTCCCCCTCCTTCCCTTCCTGCCCCTCCTCCACGCCCCTCCACACCGC